>NC_141757.1:85882029-86182029 GCF_982258835.1 Parasteatoda tepidariorum
ATCACTTTGACATATGGGTCTTGAAAGCATGTCTGCCACATAGTTCGATTTCCCGGGGAGGTATTCTATCTTAAGATTGAACTCCTGCAGCTGCAGGGCCCATCTCGCCAGTCTTCCAGATGGAGATTTTAAACTCATGAGCCACTTGAGAGGTTGATGATCGGACGAAATGATGACTTCGGTGCCTTCCACGTATCCTCGGAATTTTTGAAGTGCCCAAATGACAGCAAGGGCCTCACGCTCTGTTGTCGAGTAATTCCGTTCAGCAGAACTCAGCAATCTGCTTGCGTATTCAACAGGATGTTCTTGAGTTCCGTGTTTTTGCAAAAGTACAGCACCCAAAGCGTAGTTACTAGCGTCTGTCCGTATGAGGAATGGTTTATTTTCATCCGCTTGCTTTAGAATTGGAGGAGAAATCAAGCTTTGTTTCAGTTCTTCAAATGCTTTTTGCTGTTCAACACCCCATTCCCAAGAGGCATTTTTCTTTGTCAAATTGGTAAGTGGTCTGGCAATTTCGGAAAAACCAGGAATAAATTTTCGATACCATGAACATGTTTGTATAAACGACTGAACTTGTTTCACGTTTCTTGGAGAAGGCATGGAGGTGATAGCATTTACTTTATCTGGGTCTGTTTCAATTCCCTCAGATGTTATCCAAAGTCCAAGATACTTTACTTTAGAACATGCAAATTTACATTTCTTTCTGTTTGCGCTAAGTCGAAATTTGTCAAGACGGTCAAAGACATCTTTCAGATCTTGGATATGTTGTTCAAAGGTAGGAGACAACACAAACAGATCATCTAGGTAAACCAGCAGTTTTACTGAAGGAAGTCCGTTACGGAAACGATCCATCAGGCGTTGGAACGTTGCTACAGCGTTTCGTAAACCAAAAGGCATTCTTTTGAATCGGAAAGTGCCAGAAGAACAGATAAATGCTGTTTTATCTCTGTCAGCTGGGTTAACTTCTACCTGATGATAGCTAGCTGTTAAGTCAATGGTTGACATATATTTACATGTCTTTGCATCATGCCATAAATCATCCATTCTGGGTAATGGGTATGTATCGGGTAAAGTTTTCTCATTTAGTTTTCGATAGTCCACGCAGAGTCTATAACCGTTCGGTTTTGGAACTAAAACTACGGGTGCGGCGTAAGGCGACTCGCACTCTTCAATTACATCTTTCTGTAGCAAATCATCAATTTGTCTCTTCAACTCTTCTTTCTTAGAAGGAGGTAATCTGTACGGGGGAACAGATACAGGAGGATGATCACCAGTATTGATGTAATGTTTTGCGTATGGAGTAGCATCTCCCCCTGGTTCGAAGATTCTTTCATACTGTTTCAACAGGGTGTTGAGTTTGTTTTTTTCTTCACTTGACAGTTGTTGACCTTCTTCCTCTCTCAGTTGACAAGTATTGGATTCAGCACATAGCGTATTCTTGACATCACACAAATTGGCTTCCTCAGCAAAATTAAATTTTCGTCGGGGAAAATCGCTGAAAAACCATCTGCGACTTTTTAGATCAAGGACGATACCAGCATCTTGAAGGAAATCTGTACCAAGGAGAGTACGATTTTCTTTAGCATGGGGTAATGCAATTAAGTTTGTTTTAAAGACTCTTCCTTCAAGTCCTATATCTACCAAAGTAGTGAAGGCTTCCACTTGTCGTTTTTCTCCGTCAGCAAGTGTCATAGTGAGTTGGGTCTCTTGAAAGTCTGCACCTTCTTGTTTGAGAATTTGATACAACCGTTCTCCAGCAATACAATGGCTTGCTCCACTGTCAGCACATGCAGTACCCAAGAGTCCATTTACTGTTATACTCAATATAGCTAGTTGTGATGATTCGTCTACACATGACTGGAAGAGGACGTTTCCAACACTAGGAGAAGAGTTTGTTCTCAATGGATTGCATTTAGGACAGCGAGATTTGATAATGCCAGGTTCACCACATCCATAGCACCTTCTACCAGTTCTGCTCTCTTCAAATCTGTCATTGTTTACTTTATGATGTTGATCATCATACTTAAAATCATTTCTTCTGGGAATTCTTTCATTATTAGAAAAGTCCTGCTTGTTATGACTTTGAACTCCAGTATCTCGCCTATTTTCTTGTCTGAAAGAATGCATGTTATATTTCTGGTCATATTGTACTCTGGGACTACGCGAATACTTGTTTTGGTTATAAAGTCTTTGTGATTCTGTTTGTTTCAAATTAAGCTTCTTTTCTGCATTAGTTTTCTGCAAATCTTTTTTGTTCATACGAAGATTTTCATACGCATCCATTTTCTCAATTAAATCTTCAGGCGTTTTCCATTCACACCAGACATCTAAGAAGTGCTCTTTAGCTTCTGGAGGAATTCTTTTCTTCATTTGATCGACGATCATCAAGTTTTTTAATTCATCAAAAGTTTTAATGTCTAATTCCATTAACCAATTTTCGAAAAAAGTTTGGAGTTCAAAATGAAAATCTTTCCAAGTTTTCTCAGGTGTTTTTCTGTGAGTGGCATACAACTGTCGAAGCTTTTCTGCACTTAGCTTAAATCTTTTCAGAAGCATTTCTTTGATATAGTCAAAATCTTGGGCTTTATCTTCTGCTTCTCTTGCGATGAGTTGCGCAATATTGTTTGGCAGGACACCAAGTAAATAAGCTACCCAATTCTCGTTGTCTACTTTTAAAAATTTCAATTGGCGTTGAAATAAGTTGAGATATAAAACCATATCGTCCTCTTTGGGATTGAATTCAGGTAGTAATTTCTTTAATTGTAAGTTGACAGGACAACTACTAGTTAAACCAGATGATGTTTGTATGGATTTTTGGGCTTCAATTTGCAAACGTAATTTTTCAAGCTCAAAATTCTGTTCTTGTTCCTTTTCTTTCAATATTCGATTTTGTTCTTCTTCTTTTTCTCTATTTAATTTTTCGCTTCTTTCTTTTTCGACTCTGTCATCAATAATATTTTGTAGCACATTGAGGCAAAATTCTTCATCGTATGCTTCATTTTCTGTGATAAGTTTCTTAATTTGAATGACTTTAGCATCGGGGGGAACCTTGAGACCCATTTCTTCAGCTAATACACATAAATCGACCTTTTTTCCCTTTCCTAAAAATGTCATTGTAGCAGATTGTGAAAGCACCACTTAATAGATATTATTGAATACCCCCAATAGTCTTAAAATGTCACTGATAAGGAAATGTCACTTATTATTTAATATAAAATGTTTCTAATAATAGATACCCTATCACACAATATTACTTGAAATAATTTGAACCAGTTAATATAATCTATTCAAACAACCAATATTGTAAATAAATCAATATTTTGAACAATAAACATTATACTGTATAAACACTATACAGACATTTTGCTTTTATTTTTCTGGATAAAATTCTATTAAACCAAGATATAAAAAAAATTTCCCAAAATACACTACTCTTCATTTATCAAAATTATTCACCTTTGTTACTAAAGTGTATTCAATATAGAAACATACATATAAAACATATAGCAATAGAAAAAAAAATTCTTCCCTTTTCTTTTTTTTTAAAAAAAAGTAGTAACAAATAGAAATTGTAATAATAAAACTATGCTATAAGTTACATGAATGAATTAAAAGAAGCAACATATTCTTAAATTTCTTTTCCTCTTTCTTAGTTTTAATTTGTTTTTGTTTTTAAATAATAAGTTTTATTACAACCTTAGCTAAATTCAATTTATATCTGTAATTGAGATCAATGAAAATAAAACAAAATACAATATAACAACAACTAAAACATAAGTTCTTGATAATCATTAGCATAAGTTTCAGTTTGGGTTTACAAACACTCTCATTTTACCATGGAAAGAAATTCGTCTGTGGTTTTGGCGCCACAGAAAGCAATAAAGAAAGAATCGTGTCTGATTCACAGACGCGCAAGTATTAATCGAAAGTGATATTCATAAAATAATATTCAAATAGATGAATAATTGTAAACACACTTCTTAAATGAGAAAAAAAAATCAATGCTTAAATATTTTAGAATGCAGTTTGTTTAACTTTTGCACAATATATATTCATTTTGAAACATAAAAAGATAGCTAACTCTCATGATATATTTCTCTATCTACCAGATTCTTAGTTTATAAAAATTATTTTTAGAATGAATGATTCAAACTACTTATAATATATTTAAACTTCACACACAGAATTACTATACAGCATTATCTTTTCACTAAGTTTCAAATCAATCGATAGTAAATATTAATATTTTACTCTAGTAATCGTACTATTATAAAAATTGTACTTATCAAAGTTGAGCGGGAAAGGGTTTTCCCGGTTTTCCTCGTCTAGCTGGGATGAGCTGGGAAAACGGAAATACTGAATCAAAATTCAGGCAATCGAGGTACGGGATGACCTCATTATATTCCACAAATTGAACAGGTCGTTCATTCACTTTCTGAAAAAAAAAAATTGAGCCAGCAAGGAACCGTTAGTTTGGCCACGAGTTGGGCGTCATTTTTGTAGGGGAAGTCCTGGTTTATTTGTATTTCTACCAATTCACATAAATAATGAAAGACTAGAAATTATCTAACTCTAAATATTTATTGAAAAGGACAAAACACATAAAAATAAAACAAGGATAAAAAAAAACAAGAATTTGGAAGAGGGGGTTTTGGGCTCGAATTAAACGTCCGTACTTAACGGCGGTTCCTGGCAGACTGTCTTAGTTCACCGCCAGAGGCGCTGTAGTGGGGGAAAGAGGAGAGTTCGTTACATTATCCATTTAGTAGTAAATTATATTTAGTTTTTTTTTGCATCACATTATTTTTACTAGAAAAGCGATAAAAAGAAAGCTATTGTCTTTTCATATTCTAATTGGTCAGTTAAATGTGAAAATTTACGGAACATGTACAGAAACGGCTAAACCGAGCAAACACAAATTATTATTTTGTTCAAATTTAAATTGTTCGTTACTTGAGTGGTGAGGTTTAGCACTTTCTTGTAATATCTCGCATGCTCACGCACTTTTAATTTTTGATTCTGTGCAGTGCAGGTAATAATTATTTATGTACGTGAACTAGCAAGAGGCTAAAGTTTTCTATTTTGAAGCAAAATCAAACAATGTATTGAGCGTAAATAAATAAATAAACAAAGCAAGCACTCTTAGATCAAACAATCGCATTTTCATAGGACTCAATTCGGATAGTTCGGGAACCTGACTTTAAATATGCGAAATAATTAGTGTAAGGGTAGACGATTTTAAGAGTCAAGAAATTTCCCCCACGAAAACGTACTTGCTTTGAAAAAACTTTTTCAATCAACGTATGCAGATTCTTGACCCTTAAAATAATGGGATAGCTGTAATCTGGAAGGAAAAAAAACAATTCGACAATTTAGTCAGAGCAGTTAGAGCCTTCTTATGTTTGCGATTTGAATATTTTTGTTATACACAGGGCTGACGATTCTAAGGTTGTTCAGTGATGATCAGTAATCTTTTAATTTATTCCTTTTTTTTTTGTGCGTCACACATAGTTTAATGCATTTTTTGCAGGTATACCTGGCTCAGTAATTACGATTTTTGTCTGACATTATTTACTTTCTATATTTAGTCATGTATTATTGAAATGCTTTTTCCGAACATTTTAATTTTCAAACTTCGTAGTTTACTTTGATTATTTGTCAGTTATTTTTAAAAATAATTTTTTTTCGGATTTTTATTTTCTCTATAATAATTTCTATTCTTCTGTCCTTGTTATTTTTCAAACATTTTTAAGCTAAATGGGAATTTTTGTGATTAATTTTGTGACCAGTAACTCTTTATTCTCATTAATAAAATAATAAGTCTTAATAAAAACTATGTTATAATACAACAAATTTTTAATAAGTACAGCAAATTTTTCAGATTTAGTCTTTGTTTAGTTGTAATAATTTTTTTAGATTACATTTTTATCGGATTTTTGCTTTTACGCTTATGTTAATGATATTTTTGTAAATTGTTTTCTCTATATTTTGTTAGAACATTTTAAATTCTTTCAATATATTTCATTCAATTTATACTTGAAAATTTTTAAATATTTTAAAAGTATATAACATAATTTCCCAATATCATTTGGTTTTTCGAAAGATTCTTTTAAATTTCCATTAGTCTTTTTCGCTCTACAATTTTGTTTCGAATAGCTATAATTCAAAAAATAATATTGCATTGTTAAGTTAAAAAAGCACGTAGCCTCTAATATACAATAAAATTTTTGGTTATAATTTTATAATGTGTTTAGATTATACTTCTGTAAATAAGAAACATATTTAAATATGGCGAGCTGGAAATTAATTCCTTCATTTGTTTTAATTTTTTCATCCCTAGTCCTTTATCATGAAAACTTAATATGATAAAGTTAATTCTACTTCATTAAATTACTGCATATTTATATGTTTAAAATTGTATTTTTTTTTCTTTGTATGCATTTTAAGCTTTACCTTGGAATTAACCAGAAAAATCAGAAGACTTGTGAAAATTCAAAGTCATTTCAAAATAAGATTTAATTTTAGAAATCAATCTCTTTTACTCCTTCATTTATTTTAATGTTTTTATACCTTGTGCTTATCATTAAAATTATGATAAAGTTAATTTTCCATTTTTTTGTAAGCTGAAAATTTATATTAATGATTAAATTCAAATCTATGCTAGAATCAAAATTTAAATAACAAGTTATTTTTAATTCAATATGTTTTTGAGGAGCGAAAAACCATTCTATGTCATTATGATTAAAATGTATCGACAAAATGTATTGCTCAGCATTAACAAGTTTAAAGGAGTAAAATTACAAAATTCATTAATTAAATTTTTTACATTTTAATACACTTTTTTTCTTTTTAATTAGTTTCGGATTGATAAATCATTTTTTGTTAACTAAATTGGTGTGGATGTAATAGTTAAATCATCGTCGTCGTAAACAACGGAAATAGTTTAGATAATTACAATTAGACAAATTACAATATTAAAATAATACAACTAACTTTAAAATATTAAATCAAGCAAAGCTTATGACTTTGCATTGGCTCGCCCCCCCAGTCAAAAAAAAGTTGGCCCGCCACTGGTAGACGTCAATTTTTGGCGAATTTTAATTTCTTCAAAGATGTGAAACTCTTTTGTTTTTTTAAAATCTGAACTTTCATTTAGAAAAATTAAGTTTTTATGCTTGTAGCAAACATCTGTATTTTAATATTTTGACAGGACTTATAATGTCCTTAATAAAGTCAGAAAACTGTGGCATTTGTGTCGTAATTATAAAGTTATCATTAAATTTAAAATTTTGAAAAACCACACATTTCGTTACCACGAATTTACAAGCGTTTGAAATTAAATATTGAATGCTGTGGTGAATATAAACATAATAAAATACATCTTCTTAGTTTTGCTGCCATATTTTTAACTTCTTAAGGACCTTATGAACTCTACTTAAAATGAGGTTATCGTATCGGATGTCGGTGGTGATGGTAAGCTTGTAAATAATAAGTTTGTAAATAAAAGAATAAAACAAAGAAACTTTAGCTGCGATATTTGGTAATAAATAAGTAACTGATCGCAATCAAAGAGCTTAGTGGTAGGTACTTTATTTACGTCGCACTAGAGCTGCACAATGGACTATTGGCAACGGTCTGGAAAACATCCCTGAGGAAGTCAGGTGGTCACCCACCCGCTTACTGACCACAGCCAATGATGCTTGACTTCTGAGTTCTACTGGGAACCGTGTCTTTACGATCAGTCCAAGGCCGGATTAACCATTATACAAACTAAGCATGTGCGTAGGGCACCAGAGGATAGGGGGCACCACAAAGCTTAACTAAATGTTCGCAATACACAATTTTTTTTCGAAACATTGCTTATAAATTTATTATTTTGAGCTTCCATTTTAAGAGTAGGGTTTCAATCATTTTTCTAGTTAACAAGCATTTCTAAGTGCGAATTTTTTCACAACAAAAGAAAAAAAAAACGAAGGATGTTATGTATAAAAAATTCTTGTTCTTATAATGAAATTAGGTAGTGAATTCCTATGCGATAATATCTCTATCTACTTATCGATTATAGTGATTTTATAGCATACTGCTACGATTTATGTTTACAGAATATTTTCCGCAGTTGTAGCAAAGTCAATACTTCAGCAATTTGATTTTTTTTGGTAAAAAAATTTGATTTGAAAAAAATGTTTAAAAAATTTCAATGCAATAATTTGATGATGTAAAAAATATGATTTTTGATGTGAAACGAAAAAAAAAAAAAAAACTGTGTTATGCATGTTTGCAGTTTTTATACTTTTTTGCAGTTTTTACACTTTTTTTTATGTTTTTATGTGTTGGACATTTTTATAAAAATATTTGCTTATACTGTATTTTTAATTAATATTCTCATTGCAACTGGAAAAAGTAATCGGTAAATTACGTAAAGGTTGTGTTGGCACCCATTGATTTCAAAATTTTACGTTAAATTTTTTTTTCATTAACTAAAGGAAGAAAAGGGAGCTGTGTTTAAGAATCATTTTTCGAAATTTTTTTGTGAATTATAATTTGCACAATATGACCACACAAATACGATTTTTTTTTATCTATATATATCAAATATTGAAATTGGATTTTAAGATTTAAAATGTATACTTTGTAGTATGAATGCAAGCTAGTTTTTTAATGAAGAAAAGAATAACAAGTCCCATAGTCCTTAGAGTCTTGCAAAAATGTAAAAATACAAATGTTATAAAAGTTGAGCACAAAAGATGTATAAATTCACACTATGAACCGGATGTTCGTCGACGGTGAAAAATACGTTAAAAAGAGCACCCATTAAAATTAATTTAATTTTAAAATCAAATGCAAGAAATAAGTAGCGATAAAATCAAATTTTCAATCATAGAATTGAGTATATTTTGTACATCTGATAACGAACTTTGTTAAAATTATAATTAGGAAATAAGAAAAGCATTGAAAATTTCAAATTAAAAATTAATAGTGAATTTAGGAAAGATATTTTTACTAAATGAATACAAGAATATTTTTAATAACTAATCCTTAATAACTTAATGATAATGATTAAAGTTTGAGCCAATCAAAATTATTATTGACATTATATATATAAGCATTTTTAAATATTTTTAGGATTAGATACTTGATAAGTATATTATGAATATTTTGCCTATAATTTCTGAAATTTCATCAATTTTTATTAAAATGATAGTTTGAACATGTAAAAATTTTAAAAATAGTAATTTTAGTTCTGTCACTAAAAATCAATTTGATAGTTGTGCTTTATTTACTAGTAGCTTGTGTATACATGAGATTGAAATGAATAAATAATTAAATAAGGTATTTCCATCGTCCATTTATATTTTTCTTTTTTTAATAAAAATTGGTCATTCTTCATAAACGAGTGGAAAAATGTTGTTGATGGTGTTATTTTATTATAAGCACAAGATTACCCGAGAACGTTGTTCAATTTAACCTGATTTTGGTTTCGGTGTGCAGCAAAAAATCCCGCTGAGAAACAACAAAAGCTGTATATATTGCCTGGAAAGGCTCTGGAAAAGGACCGCCGTGATTGTCACCAACATCTGGGTTGAAATAGAAAGCTAAATTTTCTTCAAGTGTAACCAATTGATTGACTACAGAGAACATCCTTTCATCTCAGATATCTTTAAGCATCCTAGGCGACTCATTCCCCCTTCCTTCTTTTTTTTAGAGAAACGGTTCATTCCTCAGAAAATTCAAATTGTCCGAATTGGGGTAGGGGGTAGCGATACAAGTATGTGGTGACTTAGGATCTGTTATAAGAAAGTGGGAGGTCTAGGAACAAAATTGGTTATTTTAATATATAATGTGGCATTTATAATATAATGTATTAATATGTAAAATAAGCAACAATATTTTCTCTTTTTAAAAGTTTATTTGCAATGCGTAATTAAATTTTTATAATTTTAATATTTAAAATACTTAATATTTGCAAAAACTTCCCTTTGATAGAAGCACAATTAAACTGTAAAGAATAAAATTTGTAATTTTAACAATATATAAAAGAAAAAGGAATTATAAAAAATACACATTTGTACACATGGTAAAAATTTTAACACAATTAAAAATCTGCAGTAGCGTAACCAGCAGATTTTGATTTTCATTTTCAACAGGTTTTATGACTTACAGATAATTCAACTCAAAATATTTTGTTTGAAGATCACAACAAAAGTTATTCACCAAGAAGTATTAGTCCTCATAATCACACAATTTAAATAAACTCTTCAATCAAGATGAGAAAATTTTATAAACATTTTAAAAATGCAAACATTCAAAATCATGAACTGTAAAAATATGAAAATACAAGTGATATGAGATATGAAAAGACAAGTTGACACTTCTTGTTAAAAAAAATTTCAATCTGAAACTTGACTTCAGTATTGTATACTTTAATTGAAAGAAAAAAAAAGAAAAAAGCGACACAGTGGTTGTTATTTTGAAGTTTAAGACTTCAGTATTGAAGGCATTTTTGCTTTATAAGGGGCTGTATTCCCAAAAGGAAGGAAAACTGTCCCAAACCTCAACAATGTTGTTTTGGAAGATCCTACTTTCAAATAAATACTTATCTTATTTATAAAAATTTTATCTATTTGTGATTTTTTCCACAAACAGAGAAAAACTACCATCACTCCGTATCTTTTTTCTTTAGATATGGGTAAACACTGAATTTGAAGAAAATCTGAAGGGTTGTCTGATCTTCCAAAAAAAAAGGGGACAACATGTTCGCCCGAAAAATGTTTATTAAGGTTATATTCGGCATTTTTAATTTTACTTTTAATAATGAAAAGCCATTTAAGCATTAAATTTAATATAAAATATAATTAATTCTCTCTCTCTTTTCCGCCCCCCCCTTTCTCTCTCTGTATATATATATATATATACACTGGTGGAAAAAATTAAGAGATGGAAAGCATTTTCGTACATTCATTCGCACATGCAAGATACCCGCACGCCGCTCCATGTGTTTGACAATGGTTCCGTGAATGTCCAGAGGTACAGGCAGGAGGGGCTTTTCAGGGGCGCTGTTGGCCCTGAGTTCATTTTTAGGGGCGACAATGCGCGACCACATAGGGCTCTCATGGTTGATGAGTATCTGGAAAGCGAGGATATTCAACGAATGGATTGGCCAGCCAAATCCCCTGACCTGAATCCTATTGAACATGCTTGGGATGCTCTTGGGAGAGCTATTGCGATGCGCCAGCCTCCCCTCAGAACCTTTCTGGAGTTAAAAATATCTCTGGTGAAAGAATGGGAGGGTCTTCCACAAGTCCTCCTTACATCTCTTAATTTTGTCCACCAGTGTATATATATATATATATATATATATATATATATATATATATATATATATATATATATATATATATATATATATATATATATATATATATATATATATATATATATATATATATATATATATATATATATATATATATATATATATATATATATATATATATATATATATATATATATATATATATATCTTCTCTGTTTCTTGTTCATTACTTCCTGTACTGCGATTAGTGAAATTTCGATGTGGTAGACGAATCATGGGTTAGAGTCCCCTTGCCATCACGCTACGCGTGGGAGGTTCTGTTGGTCTTCCTCTCCATGTAACGCAAATGCGGGTTATCTTCATCAAAATGTCCTCCCCGAAGGCAAATTTCTCCCAATACTCGATCCAGGAGTTCCCTTGTCTTCCGGATTGGGTTCAAAATTACAAGGCTAAGGAGTTGAACATTAGTAGTCAAAAACTCAAAAAATTGGGTTGGCTGTTTAACGATGGTTATAAAATTAAAAAAGAAAAAAAACAGTATGGCTGTGTCATAGTTACTGAATTATTATTAAAACTTTAATTTTCTATTATTAAAACTGCAATATTCTCTTTTTCAGCAATAGCAGGGTGCAGTGGAATAAGTCTCCCAAAGAGTTTGAAGAAAAGAGGACTCCCAAAAGGCAAGTTGTTTAACAAAAATGTGAAAGTTTCAAATAATACTAACAGTAATAATATTTTTTTTTTCTAACTGACCTTTCTAGTTCTAACTTAAATTCCACTCTTATATGTTTTACAGGCTTTGACAAAACTGTAATCGGCTTGAAACGAAAGAAAATTCCATCTTCTGTGTCTGAACAAACGCCTTTGTTGATAAGACAAAAAACAATTTTGTCTTGGTTCGTAGGAGAGGAAAGGGCACAACAAAGTATTAATAATGGGGATATGATTGAAGAAGAAGAAATAGAAGTAATGCGAGTTTTCAGACATTTTTACATTCAATAAAATTGCTAATTTAAGTATAATAAGATGCAACTGCTGATATGTTCCATAGAAATTAATTACTAATAGTGGGCTCCACCCCAACTGCCGAAGATTCCGGTGCAATTTTATATGGAACATGCTAATTCGTACTCAATTGCTACTAAGTTACATCCAGCATAAAATCTTAAAAATTAAAATCAATTATAAAATTTTTAGTCAGTAAGTTATTGAAATACAAAATTTTAAAATAGAATAAATAACATGGAATAGAAAAACTTTAAGAAACAAATAAATAATTTTGCTTTCTTTTAAAAAACAATTGCAATTGAAGATTCACAACTTTCTTAAAACCACAATTATCAATTTCAAAAATTTTAACTTATCACTGTAAAAAAATTTTTTTAAAAAATATATAGGTGACTAATCTTTATTAATGCGATGCATCTCTCTTCCATAGTAATTAATGCATCATGTAGTTCTAAAATGTAATTGACCTGCATAAGAATAAATAAAACATAATATAGAACACTTTTGTTCATTGATATGAACCAAATTTTTCCAACTAATGGCTCAGTTTGTTTCAACTTTTCGTGGCCCACACGAGCATAGAATTTTCATTCAGAAATTTGCTGACATGTATATTTTACTTTCATGCTTATGGCAGCCTACGCGCTAAGAACTTCAATTCGTTGAATTAAAACTTTCTTTGTTATAGCATATATATATATATATATATATATATATATATATATATATATATATATATATATATATATATATATATATATATATATATATATATATATATATATATATATATATATATATATATATATATAGAGAGAGAGAGAGAGAGAGAGAGAGAGAGAGAGAAAACATGGAAAATAATATTAAATATTAAAAAAATTTAGAGCTGGAAAACAAAATAATGAAAAAATATAATCATCAACTTTTTATTATTTTGTTTTCCGGCTTTTTAATATTTCTAAAAATATTTTATTTTAATAATTTTTCTTTTTCTCTTTTCGCTAATCTTTATTATATTATTTAACACGTTTCCTCTCTTTTCTTTTTATCATTTTTATCTTTATTATGCTATATTTATGTTATTATGTAATGTATTTGTGCTATATTTACATTATTATTAAATAAAATATTATTCATTAATGTTTATATGCATAAAAAAATAAGGGAGATAAAGTTTATTTTTAGTCATATTTTATTGACTGCATTTGAATCATTAGCAACCTCTTTATATTACTTGCAGAAAATTTCAATGCAACATTTTTGTACGAATTAATAAATATTATTAATAAATCAAGTATAGAATATAGAGGATACGACATGTAATAATCTTAATTAAAATATAATTCTTTGGTTAGATTTATATAAAAAAAAAAGAAATGATCACAAATAAAAATAAACACATGCAGTTTTAAATTTAAAAAAAAGGTGACTTAGTTAATTTTTTCAAGGGCAGTTTTCTCCACAATGGTAGAAATTAGCCACTGTTTCAACTAAAAATGCTAAATTGTTGAAAGTTTTAAGCTGACATATATTTTTTACACTCTTGAAAATGATTAAGTTCTATTTTTTTTTTAACCATTAGTAATTAAGTTGGAAAAACTGAAAATTAACTCATAAATAAAAAATAAGATAATTTAAATTGTTTATACACTTGAGTATCATTTTGCAGCACATCATCACATCATAACTAATATTATTTGTGTGCAGGAAAAACAATAGGTTTAGCTTTAATGCGAGTAATTTTCTAAAATAAATTGTCAAATTCCAAATAGAAAATTTTTTTAACTTTTTCTCTCTTTATATATAGACACTCTTGATGTTAATAAATGTACTGATATTGTAGACTCACTTTTTAAAAGTAGAATGATAGAATATATTTTTATTTTAGCTGTCGGTTGTACTGAATGGATATAGATGGCTATTTAGCAAGAACTGAACAGGATAGTTTATCTCCATTATTATAGCCTACCAAATTAACAAAAACTTGTTTACAACCATTACCTATTTTTTGTTTTTAATATACTTTGAGCCTATAAAAAATTTAAAATTATCTTATTTCTAATGTAACTTAAACTTTTTCAATGTTTTAAAGAGAAAAAGAAATAGTGAAATGCCAGCAAAATATGATATGAAAGAAGATAATACAGGTCAAATCTAATTTGTTCCGACTTATAACAATTTTGTCAGAAAAAATCTGTTGAAATATTAAAATGTTGCAAGTTATATCTCTCACATTCTGATTTTATAATTAACATCAGAATTTAAAACAATATAATTAGCTTTTCAAAAGATACTGGTTAATTGATTTAATATCCTTCATTTGATTATTTGTGTAGATTAAATTACAGATTAAACTTATGTTTAACATAGTTGAGGAAAGAAATCTCTACAGTTGGCAAAACCGTTATTGAAATATGTGAAATGTTGCAATAAGTTTTTACTGATCCATTATTGAACTAATAAATGAACACATGGTATAACAATCAATGCTGTAATAAAAATTAAACTTCTCCAGAGATCTTGATAATTTTATTTTATCCTTCTTGATTACTTTATGAATTATTTTGAATAAATTATACATTAATGTCTTATCTGCAACCAATCTTTTCTTATTTATATGGAATATGCACAAAACAGAAAGACGTAACAACACAATTAAAAAAGAAAAAATGATTTTAATTTCTTTATTTAGTATTTAATTTGGCCCTAAAGTGTGACTTTACATATTTATAATGAGAGAAACACATTTTTAGTTTTGCATTATGATTAAACTTGGTCATATAATACACGAAAAAGATTTGCTTGAATTTTAAGAAACATATTATTTTACTTTGATTAAAAAATATAACTTAATGTGTTCATTTATATTAACTCAATTTAGAAGTTAAACGCCAATTTTTAAGCTGAAATAGTTTATTTACATGAATATCTAATTTTAGAAAGAGATATTCTATCCTTATAACTTTTTTTTTATATCTAAATAAAATTTATCTGTTAGATAAATATTAGTTCAAAATAAAATCAATTATATATTGTCTATATAATCTTTTCTGCATTGATCTTATTTTCTTAAAAAAAATATTTTTTTTTAAAATTCAGTAAATTTTTTGTGGGAAAAAAACGAGGTAGTTATTCTTTAGAGCAGGGGTCCCCAACCCTATGCCCGCGGGCACCATGGCGCCCTTCGATCGGTTTAGATGTGCCCGCTACTTGTGCCCAACAATAAAATATTTCCGTTTTCAATTTTCCCATAAAATGTTATGTAATTTGTTTTGCTTTCTCAATATGGATGATAAACCTAACCAAAATAGAAATCGCCAGGAAAAGGATCTCCATTCCCACAGATATAAACACAAAGCAAAATATAGCTGACCACTCGCGAATTGAATATATGAACTCTTATACTTTGTATGTTTTTCAAGCAATTTCATAATAATTTATTTTACTCAAGGATATTAATACTAATTATATTCATATGTTAAATTAAATTTTTTGTGCATTACATGCAGTGTATATTATTTTCTATGTCTAATAACTATAAATTTATCTTGAAAAAATAAGTGGTGCCCGCCACTCGACCGATAATCTGGTATTTGCTCTTAGGTACAAAAAGGTTGGGGACCCCTGCTTTAGAGAATATGACCTATAATAGTTAAATTTATTCCCGTTTTGTGCTTTGCTCAAATGATTGTTCCAATCGTATACAGTTTATTAACTTTACTTAATTAAAATAACAATAGTTATTACTTAGTTAGATTAATAGTTATCTATATAACAAATTTATAACGAAATCGCGTAAATATTAAAGGAGTTATTAAATACCAGAGTTTTCAAAGTACTTAAAAAAAATTAATTAAACATTTCTAAAATCTTGCTTTATACATCTCAGAATGCATGCAAAGAATTCTTTTATCTCTAAATAGTACAAAAAATTTCTCAAAATTTCATGAAATTGACTTACATAAAGAATAGAAGAAATTGAATGAATTTGCAATCCATAGTAGTAAACTTGACATTTAGTGATAATCAATATACGTATATTCATTTCATTTACAGATCATTTGAATATAATATTAGTTAATGAACTCACTGTTAAGTGTCATAGTACTGAGATAAAGTTGCGGAAACATACATTATAGTTTTGAAACAAATATTTATCACTCTGACACAAACCACCAGAAAGACTGCATGAAATATTAGATTTTAAAATTATTATATTCATTTCATTTACAGAACATTTGAATATAATGTTAGTTAATGAACTCACTGCTAAGGGTCATAGTACTGAGATAGAGTTGCGGAAACATACATTATAGTTTTGAAACAAATATTTATCACTCTAACACAAACCACCAGAAAGACTGCATGAAATATTAGATTTTCACATGCTTATGTAAAAACTGAGATATGTTTTTATCTTGAAATTATATGTAATTAAATTAAATAAGTGGCAATGAATGATTTAAAAAAAGAAAACGTAACACATTATTAAAAAAAGATGGAAAAAAACCAAAGCATTTACGCATGATATTGATTACTTTTTTTTTCAAACCTCTTCTTAACGTACTTTATGAATATTCAACTAATCATCTAAATAATAATTTTCTAAGAAAAATTACGATCGCAACAGAATTACATAACTCTTTAATTCGTTAGAATCCGGAAGAAAGAAAAAGAGAGTACATATAGTATATTTATTTGATTTGAATTAACTCGCATGAGTCTGAAAAAAAAAATACCCTTGCAAACCTTTCTTGCAACGGTTTTTAAAAATAATTATTAGACGATTTCACCACTAATTTAAAAAACATATCATCAAAGAAAGCTCTTATTTTATTAAGCATTCAATTAATCCCTTCACCTCAGTTAATAAGTTCATTGACAGTTAGATTTTTATTGGATGTCATTGATACGTGACACCGATATGGTTGACTCTGAGATATGATCACACACAAAAGTATCAAATTTAAATTAAATAACTGCCATTTTTGAAGAAGATAATTCAGTTGTTCTCTAATCCGGGCCGTTAATATATATTTTACGAATCCTTATAAGTAATGGAATAAAAAACGTGTGTAGGGATCAAATTAATATTTAGGAGAGAAAGAACGCACACGCTGCTGAACTTTGATCAAAAGCATGATATAACGAGGTTAATAAGAGATGAAGGATTAAAATCATCTGAAATTATTTTTATCGAGAACAAAGTTTTAAAGCGTTTGTGATAGAAAGTATATTTCAAAAAAATCAACAGGTATTTTTTGTCTCTTCCTGACTCAAAGAACATTTGGTTAGAAATTTTTTTTTCTCCAGATATATCAGATATTTCAATATACATATATCAGATATTTCAAAATACATATATCAGATATTTCAAGATAACATATATCAGATATTTCAGTATAACATACTAGAATAAGTTATTAGTAAAATAATAAAATCATAGGAACCCGAGTACTTATAAGCTTTTTAATTTTAACACTGTAAAAAAAGTTCATGTTTATTTTATCATTTGGATATTTTCGCCATTACAAATACAATACTATTTGCTCGAATTTTATTTAGATGACAACCTGATGAACCGTCAAATTTTCTAACAGTAATGTAGAAGAGTCATTTTTCACTTAAAAATAAATAATGGTAAGAAGGGAAGCAGAAAATAAATCAGTCTATTGAATCAAAATATACAGGCAAGTTCATCATAATTCCAAATTCTTGGCGTATCAGCTTTATAATAAAGCATTTACTCTGATTTTTGGAGTGGTTAATAATGGTATAAATATTTTTCTTCCTTGCTTGAATAAAAATTTGAGAAAACAATCATATTTTGCATTATACGTGAAGGGAAACCACGAAAATATCTTTCATATGGCTTGATTCCATTTAAAAGTTCAGTAATCGCAATGAATTTTTTTTTTTATAATGAATCATTTTTCAGCATCTTTGAGAGACTTCTTTGTGACTATAACGAGATGTTCTTCAATTTTTTGTAGTTTTTAACCGAAAATCAAAGTAACTCGCTATTTTAGTATCGGAATAAAACCATATTTACGAAAGTTATAAAAATAATTAATTATAATCAAGATTAAATTGAAATTAAAATTATCAAATTTCGCGTTACACGCTATGAAAAACAGACAAAAATGTTTTTCAGATTGCTGTTATTGGTATATAAAATAAAATAATTTGCAATTTAAGTATCGGAGTAAAATTATAAATAGACATTTTTTCATTATTATTATCCTTAATAGATAGGGTACCATCTTTCTGAACAGAACGAAAAGCTCTTCGTATTAACTCAACCCAGAAATCAAAGTGTGAGCTTTTTTATTTTGTGAATGTAATGAAACACCCTTATTATGCTTAATTCAATTCAGAGATCAAAGTAATTAACAATTTAAGTATCAGAATACAATCATATTCATGAAAGTTATAAGAATAATTTATTTTAATGAAGATTAAATTAAAGTAATCAAATTTGTGTTACATGTGAAGGAAAACCACGAAAAAGTCTTTTAAATTGCTTAATAGTAATAGGTTTCAAGCTTAATGTTGATTATCGCAATAAAATTATTTTTTAATAATCAATAATTATTTTTTATCATCTTTGATAAATAGTAAATGCTGTGAAATGCTCTAAATTTTTTTTTGTACTTTTTTGAATTTTTGTAGGCAACCCAGATATCAAAGTTACTTGTAATTTAAATAAAGGAATGAAATTATATTTTGAAAGACTTTTTGAATGAAAATAATTAGAATTTACATTACGCACAAATGAAAACCATGAAAAAGTTTTAATAACTAACTAACTGAACGCTAACAGGCAATTATGAGACTCTATCTCAGCAATTATTAACATTTTCCAATTTATTGTTCTTCATGAAATTAAATGCTTTGGGCAGCTTAGATTGCTTATAGAACTGTTCTTCATTTTATTTTAATTATTTTATTTATTTTTTAGTTATTTTTATATTTTTTAAATATTTTTAATAAGCACTTAAATTGTTTTTTTAATATTTATTTCAAGTATTTGAATTTCAGAACAATATAAAAATCAATTTTTTAAAATACATTAATTTTTTCATTTAAAATTTACAAATTATAAATCTTTAAAAAAAATGTGTTCAGATTTTTCTGGTACAGAGACAGAATGTTATTATTTATCATAACAATTTATGAAAATCAAATAAAAAAAATAGAGACCGGTGATGTGTCCAGTGTCAAAGTTCACCCTGACATCTGTTTGGTACAGTGATTGATCTTTCCATCTTTATGTCTTTGTTTGAGTATACACAAGCTAAGGAGGGGATACAAGCTTCTATATTCATTGTCTACGAAGTACTTCGATTGGTTTGAATAAATTATCAAACTGAGCATGCGCGTTATTAAGATTGCGCCAAACAAAAATGCTAAACACGCCATTCTAGTAAACCTGACAAAACGATTAAGCGATAACGATGAAAACGATGATGTAAACGACCAATCAAATGCCTCTATTTATTAAAAAGGCGGTCAGCCAAGCATTAGCAAATAGTTGCTCCAATGAAAGAATTATTATTAGAAATCATAAGAAAGTATTTTACCTGCATCCGTGTCGACGTCAATCGAAAACTATCAGACGAGACAAACAAAAATAGCTTCGATATCGGTGAAAGTAAAATTTATTTTTGAATGATAATTAAAATCTTTAATAATTTAGTGTTGCTTCAACAATTGTAAATAAATCTTGTCATATAAAATATTATTTTGTTTAAGGTACTTTATTAAATTTTTTATTAATTTTTCATTCATCTAGATCTTTGTAGTCTTGTAATAATAACTTAGCTAGTTATTAGAATGGTATCTTATTTATCTAGCTATTAATGATCGATTTATAGCTTCATTATTTATTGATATTTTAATTCTGAAATTTGTTTTTGTAAATTCAACCGTTAATGATGCTGATAAGCGAGATGAAAAAGTAATAATGATGTTTTAAGATAACTGGACTGAAATCGACTGGCATATTATTAGTTATGATGATAATTAAGAAGCCTTATTGCTTCTTAATATTAATCACTTTAAATATTTCTAAATTTGTTTTTAAAAATAGAGTATTAAAAATTTGTAGACGTTTGACCAGATTTTACTTATTTATTTATTGGAACAGTTTATTTATTGGAACAGAAAAATAATATTTTTTTTAAATTTGAGACATGGACAAGAATGCTTGTTCACTTTACTAAAATATAACTACTTTTACTTAATAACAGTTTTTTGTTTAATCTAACAAAATAAGTATCTTTTAAAATGCTTTCTGTATTTTCCATTTCGAAGATGGGTTTCAAAATGGGCACATTTCTGCAAAGATCCCCCTCCTTCTCTTAATAATAAATATTTTGAGTTACTTTCTTTTTCTTTGATATAAAAATAGTGTAGGCTTTTGCATAATTATTTCACATCTACTGTAAACATTATAATTGATTATAGGAAACTATATCAAATGTTGCCCCCTACAGATGGGGTAATTATTGATCACTGGGGTAATTCCTGATCATTGTCATTTCTTCTTATAAATAGTATAAAAAATAGCTAATAAATAGTCAATTGTCTTTTCTTAAATAACAGTTCATATTTATTAAGTGGAACAACTATAAAATATATTTTAACTATAATCACAAAATTTGTTTTTAATTGTATACAAGAAAAATGTGTACTGATATGCACCATTTCTAGCATGTCTTACCTTGCTTCTATCTTAAATTTATGTGTGTACATTGTTAGAATAATTTTATAGTTGATAAATTAACCTAATATAAATATGGTGAGAAATTATAAGCTTAAAAAGGATACTAAGCTTCTAGAAAGCAAAAATAATGAATTTCTTTTAATGATTGAAAATGAAAATTTCAGTGTGAGAGCTGCTGCCAGAGCTGAAGTGTTAATCTTTATTCCTGATTTTAAATAAACAGTTTTATTAGCTGCTTAAACATATCTTTTTGGTTTATTTGTTTGATCTTAATGTCTTATTTGTTAATTACCATTGTATAATTATTTTTAAACAGCCCATTTACTATAAAAACTGGTGATCAGTAATTACCCCAGAAATGATCAGGATTTACCCCAGAATTGATCAAGAGAAGGGGTAATTCTTGATCACTAAAAATTTAAAATCTTTTAAATTCTAATTAGATTTTCAAACAAAAGAAGGTAGCATAGGACTCATCTCATATAGCCTCAAACTTCCAGAAAATATTAAAATTCTATCTTGAATAGTTTTTTCACAAAATAGAAGTTTGCATTTTTTGATCAGGAATTACCCCAGGTCACCCTAGTAGTCATTTAACTTAATGAAGAATGGATTACTAAGTAAAAAATAATTTTATTTAATAAAGGGTGTATTTTTTTATATATTTTATAGTTTTATTCTGTAAGGGCTGTATTCTCTCTTAGATTTGTTTTATTCAATAAAGGGTATATTCTTTTCTGGTTTTATGTGGAAGTAGTGTTTCTGGCACTATTGTATGATTAAATTTTTGCACATAGTTTCAAGCTTACAATAATTAAAAGTACTATACAAATGGTTAAAATTTTCAACCATTTACTTTCAGTTGACACAATTTTTACCATACTAGTACAAATTCCAATTGAAACTGCATTAGAAGAAGTTAGAAATGGTTTTTATAGCTAAGAAGTTAAAAAAAAAAAAAAGAAAAAAGTAGCTCTAAAATGTTTTTTTTTTTTTATTTACTATGGTTAAACTGTATAAAAGGAATATGCTTAAAGCTAAACAGTGTGAAAAGATCACAAATTATGTCATCCAAACACAGACATACTATAGTTGTAAAATGAAGTATCTTCTACAGATAGCCTCTCATTTGCTTTAATTTTCAAAAGAAAATTAAGGAATCAATGATGAGAAGTTTGAGATGATATATTATTTCTCCTTATTCTATTTTATTATCTTTCAATAATTTAGGCCTTAAAATTTCCAAAGTTACTACATTTTGAAAAATTCTAGTGATTTAATGAATGACTTTTCTAGTATCTCATTATTTCCAATTTTTTTGGAAATCTATATTCTTTTAATATCTACATGTAGGACTCTTTATCTCTACTGCACCTGTTTCTTAGTTCCCTTTGTTTGATTTCTTCTTTTTAGCTAGTTCCTCCTGTTCTGTTGGTCAAACCTTTTTCTTTTCTTTTTTTCATTTCTATAACTTGTCTGTAATTTTCTTTTGCATCTCTGTGTTTCTCTTTTCCATTCAGTATTATGACAATGAAAAATGCTCTTCGTTTAGAACCATCTCTATTTATGTGGGTTTGTTTATATTCTTTTCATGTTCAGCTACATTCTTATAAAGCAGTGTTTCCCAAAGTGTGGTGCACGTACCCCCAAAGGTACGGGAACAGTTTATAGGGGGTACGCGTTCTTCTGCTAAATATCTTGGAAAACACGAACATTTCAAAAATTTATATTTAAAAACAAAGCTCGCCATGAAAATTTACGATTACGTATTTCTCTATTGACTATTTTTTGCAGAGTTATCAGTTAATATTTAGTGGTGTCAACAGCCAGTTGTGATTTTTAACTTTTGTGCAATTTTTTTTTATTGTAAAAAATACATTCATTTTTTTATCAGTGGTACACAGCGTTACGAAAAATTTAGAAGGGGTACACAAAAGACATAAGTTTGGGAAACACTGTTATAAAGCATTCTGATAACTTTTCCTTCAATCAAAAGATTATATTTGATAATACATTTGCTTATTTTATGTATATTTTAGCTATTATACGTGTAAGATATAATAATTATCAAAGAATTCTTACATTTTGTTTTATCTTTTTCAGATTCAAAATCCTCCCATTTGCATTTAGTTTGAGAGGCAAACCAATCAAAATGTAGGATGTTATATAATCTTTCTTATTATTCTGTTATATTATCTCTATAATTTATGTTTTAAATTTTATAAAGATACTAAAATAAATGGCAAAGAAAAGAGAACCCTCTCAAAATCAACCTCCCTGCTTTAGATCCAAATCAATGGAGGACGATAAAGAAAACCTATGTGCTGATGGTGCCATGAGATTCAATATAACTTCTTATCCTAAAGAAGCGTTTGAGGTTATGTGTCTTATGCGGCAGCACCAAAAGCTGTGTGACGTTGAGATTCGTGTTTGTAATGAAATTTTTCATGCTCACAAGATTGTGTTAGTGTCTGCTAGTCCATACTTTAAGGTAAGTACTTTTTTTCCCCCATTTATTCAGTTTTTCCAGCATTTTTTTTTCGAGTTATTTTGTGTGATATTTTAAATAAAATTAAAATGTGTTATTCAAACATATAATTTCTCAGAATTATATGAATAAAACAGTAGAGATATAACTTTCAACAAAGTGAAAAATTAATGATTTTTACCTTGCAATTTTGAAAATTGTATGGATGTTAATAAAATGACTTCAAATCAAATTTTAGAATCTTAAATAAAAGAAAATAGAAAGTTATTTTTAAATTAAGTTAAATGAAGAAATTATGTTCTGTATGTTAAGAATGATTCAACACTTAAGAACTGATCTATTTCATTAGTGTTCAATCTATTCAATTATTAACTGATCTATTCAATTATTTTAACAACTTTAGTTATACTTTTAACATATCCAAAAAGTTACTCAACAATTTTTTAATTTAAAATATTTCTAGTGAACTGTCTTTTTTCTCTCCTGCTTATCTTGTCTTAAAGTATAATTCATCTCTTTGATTTTCACATTTTTCTCTTGTTATTGATTATTTTATGTAAGCAGAACTCAAAGCTGAAAGAGTTAGAGAATTTCTAAAATTTGTAGTTAGAGCTTAGATTCTTAGTTATTACACTTTTTTAAATAATGTTCTCATGAATTAGTAAATTCTAAACCACGTCTTATTATTTTAATGTTTTTTTTTTAAATGAAAAAAAATAATAATAATTTTACTTGCCTTTTTCTAAAATTTCCAACACGAGGATATTCTTTTATTCTTTCCAATTCAGATACATTAAGTATAATGAATAATTTATTTTTATAAGTTACTAAATAATATCAATTTATATTTTTGTTTTCCATATTTTTGCTAATTTTTAAATTGCTTTCAAAATAGAATTATTACTGAAAAATAAGTCTTTTCTAATTTTTTTCTTTTTCTTTCTTTGTATTTGTTGGGGTTAAAAAGCATAAAAACTTTTTAAAAAAATATTTTAAGAGGGTCTTTTAATGTAATGAAATAAAACATTTTTAAAAGTATCAAATATCAATTTAGAATTAAAATAGACGCAGTACATAATTTGTTGACTTGGAAACAATTTTTAATGTCATATTTTTTATTTCTTACTATTTCAATATTATAAGAATATTTTCAATTAAAATATTTCAGGCTATGTTCACGAGTGGTTTAAAAGAGTCTGAAATGTCAGTTATTAATATCCAAGGTGTTTGTCCAATGAGTATGGCTATTATAATTCATTTTGCTTACACTGGGCAAGTTAAAATTGAGGAAAATAATGTGTGCAATCTACTTCCTGCTGCAACTATGTTTCAAGTTAGTATTCTTAAAACTGTTTTACAAAAAGTATCTAACACTTTTTTTTAGTGTTATAGTGGAATAATTTATATCAGGCCTGTAAATTTTAAAAATGTATGTAATTTTGTTAAAAATTGTCTCTTTCCCTATTTTATTTGAAAAGTATATCGATGTAAACTAAATTTTTGGGATTCAAATTAGATAGATATTGATATTGACCGTTTGTGGAAACGCAAATTTTAGTCTGACAAGAGATAAGCAACTGTGACCACAGTCAGTTTATTCTTATTGAAGGGGCACTTTATCTATTTGTTGCTTAAGTGATGGTATCTAAAAATTGGTGAATGTTTAGAAGCAAGTATCTTTACATTTCTAATGGCTTAATACATTTTTGGATTAAGTATTGCCAGTGGTTACACTGCAAGCGAAAGAGTAAATAAAAAAAACTTCAAAATCTATAAAAATATTTTTATAAAAATACTACTCTGTTTGAATATTTCTCAAAATGAATTCATAATAAAGTAATTCTAATTTCTATTTCTTGTAAAACTCTATATTTTCAGAGATTTTTTGCGTGAACTTTCATAGTTTGTATTTTTTCATTGCTATTTTTTTTGTTTTAAATTACTTTTTACAAGTGTTACTTACTAATTTTTTTTAAAGAAAAATCTAAATTTACTTATTAACTATTTCACGAAATAATGATATTAAAAATTTTCTCTTTTTTTTGGTAACTTGTTTGTAATTGTATAATTTTTAGGTGCCTCACATTATAAATGCTTGCTGCACATTTTTGGAAAAACAGCTGGATCCTAGTAACTGCATTGGAATAGCTGATTTTGCTCTGCAACATGGATGTAATAATTTGTATTCTGTAGCTAATCAATTTATAGATCACCATTTTTCTCAGGTAGAATTAAATCTTCATGTGTATCTTATGTATTACTTTATTTAAAGGATTAATTTTCATATTTACTGATGCATAAATTCATAATACTGATACATAACATTAAAAATACGTAATACTGATTTATAACACTGAAAATACATAATAACAGGGTTGCCACAGGCGACTAAAATGCAACTATTTGCAACTATTTTTAGCATGAGGCGACTATGGCTACTTTTTTTGCCTGAAAAGACTGAAAAAGCAACTATTTTCAAGAAAAGGAGACTATTGGGAGACATTTCTGTACTCCTAGAGAGGTTTTTTTTTCTTTTTCAAGCATAAATTGGTGAAAAATCTACACCCCGCTAGATAGTTCCTAAACACACTGGACTTTTTTTTTCTTAAAAAATAAAAAATTTTAAAAATTTTGAATTGCAAATTTGAGTTTTCACTTTTTAATTCGTTCAATCTGCTCAAATTTCATTGTAAGTCTATTTAATTTCTCGATCACCTTTTCAATGATTATTGCTACAAAATTCTGCATGATTTTTTTGATTTTTTTAAAAAAAAAAATTTTAACAGTATTACAACGCATGAATTTCGAATTTTAGTAATCACTTTTCATATATATATATGAAAATTATCATATTTGCCACCAACTTGACTGAATGGATCATGGATGACAATTAAGTCATTAACAAAATTTTAGTCATATTTTTGATGAATTTTTGTTCTTATTAGGCAACTATTTTCCTAGTTTTTGGCTACTATTTTCATGCTTTAGGCTACTAAAAGCAACTATTTTGTTCATATTTTTCGGTGGCAACCCTGATAATACTGATGCATAAATGCGTGAGTACATTGATAATAAAACAATTTCCTTATTCCGATGCATGCATGTTAGAACAATTTTCTGTTTGAATTGTAAAAACTTTGTGTTTTATGTTTTTATTAACATATTTATGCATTGTGACTTTTAATTTATGACATAGAGTTGATATTTTTTTAAGGTTTCCCAGGGGGATGAATTTTTGGCTTTAAATGTTTGCCAAATGATCTTGCTTATAAAAAGAGATGAACTGAATGTACGTAGTGAGATGGAAGTTTTTAATGCTGTTCTTCGCTGGGTGAGGCATGATAAAGCTAGAAGGTGCCCAAAATTACCAGATATCTTGAATGCTGTTAGGTGCCATTTCTTGACACCGAGGTTCCTTAAAGAGCAGATACAAAAATGCGAAATTTTAAAAAATGAGCCTCAGTGTTGTGATTATCTTAGTCGTATAATTCAGGTATGTTTGCATTATTTGATAATTACTTTTATTTAAAACTATCTTTTCTTTTTTCTAATTAAAAGAGTAGAAGAATAGTGATGTCAGCATCATAGAGGTTAAAACTTAAGAATTTGAATATTTTTTTTATTCTCTACTAGTTATTTGTTTAAGAACAAGTTCTTGCTACTTATTTCAAATTAGATTAGATTTCAAATTGTTGCAGAAAAGCATATATCTTCAAATACATCTAATTTGGAAGCAAGAAGTTTTTTCTATATACTTGTTATGTTATTTTATGTTTTTTTTTTGTGTTACTTGTATAGCAAATGGAATTTATATATTTTATGCACCTTTCGTCTTATATAAAGTGTCATTTATATTTTGCATTCTTAATTTGTTTTGAACAGAAAATTGTTCAACTAATTTAATTTAATTCTGAAAAAAATAATAAACTAAAATTGATTTTTTTTTTCAAATGTTTTACTTGTTACCACATTTAAAATTTCAATCTTTATATAATTTTATATATTTTTCTTTTACAGGATTTAACATCGCGTCGAAAATATAGTTGCAATCAACGTACTCCAAAAGTTCCATATGTGATATACACTACTGGTGGTTATTTGCAGCATTCCTTAAGTAATATGGAATGCTACAATGCGCATGAGAAACAGTGGTTCTCATTGGCAGATCTTCCTACTCCTCGGAGTGGGCTCGGAGGAGCTTTCATTGATGGCAAATTCTATGCTGTTGGGGGTCGAAATAACTGTCTCGATGGAAATCAAGACTCAGATGGTGTAGATTGTTATGATCCTATTACAAATAAATGGAAATCGTGTTGTAAGATGACTGTTGCAAGGAATCGAGTTGGAGTTGGTGTGTTAGATGGTTTACTGTATGCTGTAGGTGGATCAAAAGCCACTACTCATCATAACTCTGTGGAAAGGTTTGAAGCTAGCTTTTAGTTTTTATATCTATATAATATCTAAAAAAAAATAATAATGTGTAGCTAGAATTAAGAGATCTAGAAAAGAAACCTAAAAATAATTATGTATATACAGTCAAACCTCGATATCTCGAACTTGAAGGGAGAAGAGAAAAAATTCGAGATATCGAAAATTCGGATTATCGAAAATCGCATGTTATCGATGGTAGAATGAAGAAAAATGTTCTTTACATAACTTATTTACTATTCCATATTTATTCTAAAAACACTTTTTACACTTTCATTTAAAAAAAGATTCAATTGTTGTTTGCTTTAGAGATGTGTAAGAAAGTTTGTCTATTAAACTTTCTAAGTGGACTATAGCTTTAAATGTCTCCTCTGACATATTTGGCTGCCTCTCAATAAATCTCCTTACAGTGTCCACTGCAGAAAGTGCTTGTTTGTTAGTAATATTGGGTGGTAAATCTTCGATTTCCTCATCCTCTTCTTCTGATAGTTCACGAGAAGCTTTCGTTTGAGCGATGATATCATTGTCACCCCACTGACTACACACTGTTACTGCATCATCTACGTTTACAAAGTCATGAAATTCCATGTCATCAAACTTCATGAGTCCGGTCAATCTGTTCCAATAATTTTCGGGCCAGTTTTCAGCAGAATTAACGATATTGATTGTTTGACTACTTTCGTGATCTTTAATGAATCCAGACTTCTTAAAGCCATTCATTATCGTAGAGGAAGGCACATCATTCCATGTCTTGTCAGCCATTCTTAAAATTTTAAAAAATTTTTTTTGAATTTTAGAGAAAAAAAATCTACACTATTTATGGAAAAAAAATTCGAGTTATTGAGGATTTAGAAAAAAAAAATCGTGAAATCAATTTTTTTTAAACATTGAGTGTATAGGAAATTTGAGGGGAATTTTTTTTTCCTTCGAGATATCGAAAAATTCATGAAATTGAGGTTCGAGTTAGCGAGGTTCGTCTGTATATATATTATTTATTTATTTATTTATTTTTTTTTTTTGTAGATTAGTCTTAAGAGATGAGAATTTTTTAATGATTTCTTTCACATAATTTGGTATCACTTTGCATATAAATCATCTAAAATTTGTTAGAAATGTAATCTATATTTATAAAATCTATCTTTACTGCATAGTAAAATGTTATTTGAAACCAAAATACCATTTATTTAAAAAAATATTTTAAATTTTAATAACATCTTCATCTGGTCTCCTGATTGCCTGTGCAGTTGAGTTCAAATGTAAATGTCTTGAGAATATGTATCGCATAACTTGAAAGCCATACAAAAACATCAATGTATGCGTGACAAAAGCCATATGGTTTATAAAAAAGCGTAAATAATGGCTTTTTTAAAATAAAAGTGTAAAGATATCTTAAAGGAGTTCCTGTAATTTAATTATAAATTGTTCAATATCTTTGCATTTTATCTGTTATAATGTATATATATTATTAAAGCATTTCTCTGCAATATTTTCTTTTATTTATTATATCAGTTTTAAAAATGAATCATAAAACATGAGAAGTATATTAGTTGATTGTGTCTGATTTTTTGCATTGAGGTTCTGAAAAATAAACTTATCTCCTAAATTTTGACTTTTATAAAAAAAATATGTATATAAATTTGTGAACACAATTTTAAAATAAAAACTTTTCATAATGCATTTAAAATTACCTAGATAAGTTTGATTTAAAAAGTGAACTCTGCTTTCTCAAACATCATGAATGATTATTACAAGCTAAAAAATTATTTGGCTTTAAAACAGAAATTTTTTTTTCTACTTTTTAATAATGTACAAAACCAAATTTATATTGAATATTATAATTTTTAATTTTAATTTGGAATATAATAGTATGTACCTTTAAAAAAAATTTCAAACAAAACATGTGATGTACCATAAATTTTATTATTTTAGATATGATCCATCTGAGGATAAATGGTATAAAGTCCAGAATATGTTAACTGCAAGAATCGGTGTGGGTGTTGCTGTAGTTAAAAGACTCTTGTATGCAGTGGGTGGTTATGATGGAAACAGTAGGTTGAATACTGTTGAGTGTTATCATCCGGAAAAGGACTCGTGGACACCAGTCGCGAGCATGAATACAAATCGAAGTGGTGCAGGTATGCATCTTCTTCAATTCTACAGTTGAAAGGGAAATAGTTTGATGTCTGATTTATATAGATGTCTTTAATTATATTTGGATTTTTCAAACAGAATGTAATTTAAAAATAATGTATGTAAGTTATAAAATATAATAGTCTCCAAGTAACACATTTGGGTCTACAAGTGCCTATAATAGAACAAAGGATGTTGGGATTTTTGAAAGAACAAAAATAAATAGAAAAATTGTTTTTATAATTAGAAGAAAATCCAGTGATTTTTTTTTATTTTTTAACTCAATAAATAAAATGGTGATACATTTAAAATTTATTTTGATTCATTATTGAGAGCCATAGAAATAAATAAAAAACTCTTAGAGATGAATAACTATTATTTTTTTTTTATGTGTGTTTTGTTTTTTATTTCTGAATGTGTTTCTTTAAGTTTTTCATTTTATTTATAATGATAAGTCATATAGTTTATTTCCTTAATTTGATTTTCAGGAACAAAAGAATTTTGTATTAAGACTGTTTGGGTATCGTTTAAAACTGCTTTCAAAGTATGAAATAAGTACATAAGAACTAAATGAGTAATTTAGTTTACTCTTATCTAAATAAGCTATTGAATTTAAATTTGTTGTATGGAAATTTGTCTACAAGTTGGCTTTTTGAAATAAAATGCATACTTAGTTTTCTGATATAAATTCGTAATTTATTTTTAGGAGTTGTAGCCTTAGATCATTATATTTATGCTGTTGGTGGCTATGATGGTGCTCTTCAACTAAAGTCAGTAGAAAAATATGACACTGAATCTAATGAATGGGTCTATGTATCATCTATGTCTTCACCTCGCAGTGCATTAAGTGTAGCTGTATTAGATGGGAAAATATATGCCTTAGGTACTATATCTTATTTATTTATGTTTCTTTATTTTATTGTTTTTAAAATTTGTTCCCAAATGCACTTATCTGAAAGATTTATAATATTCATACTTATTATATCTCAGTTTGTTGATTTTTGAGCAGTTTGTCTACAGAAACTGAAAAGTGAGAATTTACACTGTTAGTTTTTAAACTAGTACCTAAATCGAAGTAAAATCGTTTGTCATTTAGTAATGGAATGCGATAACATATCCTTATTTGATTTTTTACTTGTACACATTAAAAGTTTAGATTTTTGTTTATTTTCACAAAATTTTCTAAGTTAATTAATCATAGATTTTTATAGCATTTAATCATTTTCATTTACAAGTCATGCAAACAATTATTCTTCAATGACTTACACATTTGAATATGATATATTGTCGTTGCTGTCTTTAATAAAAATAATTTTTTTTTAATGTATATTCCACAAAATGATTTCATGTTCTAAATATATGGTTACTTTAATATCCTTCACATTGAATGTATCAAAATTGCAGATTTTCAGTTGCTAAATGCAACAATATTAAGTGTTTTACTAAGCTAAATTAAATTTGAACTTTTACTTTAAAAGTACAATTAGTTATAGCTTGGTTCTTTTAATGGTCATCAGCATTTAATTTAGTTTAAAAATAAGTTGTAAATATATTTTCAATTATTATTAAAGCATCTGTTAAAGTCTTTATTAAAAAATCCTATGCACAGTCTTGTAGCGAGAGCTCTCTGATATTTATTCACAAGTTTTAATGTAATTTTATTATAAATTATGAATAAAATTTTTTAAAATTTTAATTATCAATGCTATTTATGTTTGCAAATTAGAAATAGGTATGACATTGTTTCAATTCAAAGTAATATACTCTAGAGCAGAGGTCGCCAAAGTGGTCTATATAGACCCCCAGGGGTCTATTTAACAAAAGCGGGGGTCGATCTGAGCCAGGGGGTCGAATGGGGGTCGATCCGAATCTGAAGGGTCGATTGGGGGTTGAAGAAAAAACAGTTCCTTATACACAAATCACACTTACCTAATTAAGTATGTAAAATTTGTGAATTTCTTTATAATTGACTTAATATCAGTTTCTTCATAAAACATAAATTAATAAACGTATATTTATTTGGGTGAAACAAGTATTTACGTACCAGCGCGCAGTGGGACGTACTCTGCACTTCTGGTTTATAAGTCATATGCATATGCGCGCTTGTCCAAATGTCACATGTGACGAGCATTGACGTTACAAACGCAAATATCATACGCAGTTTCAGCTATCTTTGAAAACTGTGAACAGTGTTGAATATTTGCAGTGTCATTATTAAAACTTTTATAGTTTTGGATAATTAGTTATTGTTTCGATAAAACCATTCGTTTAATTTAGATATCAATTTTAATTATCAATGCATGTAAAAAAGAATGTAAGCATTAATAATATGGCAGCAATATATAATTAATGTACAGCCCGCCACAAAACTATGGCACTCTTTGTATTTTTTTACGAAAATTACAAAATTGACCAATTTCAACAAAAATTAAAATTGACCAATTTTGACGAAAATTAAAATTGACCAATTTTGAAATCAATATAGCGAACCTTGCAAAAAAACACCCTGCACACCCATCTCATTGATTAATAAGCAATAAATCTTTAGTTACTTTACTCATTATTTCTACTTATTCAAAATTACTTATTATTTAATAAATATTAAGGTATTTAAATTTCAACATTAATATATTTTTCATAAAACTATAGTTACACAATGTACTATTATTTTAATAAATGTTTAAAATCATAAAATAAATGTACAAACACGTATCTAATAGAGTTTTATTTTAATTAACAGAAAATTACTTTTATGGGGGTCGATGAAGATTTCGAAAAATTGTGTAAGGGTCGATGATCAAAAACGTTTGACGACCCCTGCTCTAGAGATTGAAAAAAAGTAACTAATGGATCATCCACTAAAATATCATTGGAACATAAATGCTAAGCACTATATTCATTGTGTTTTTGTTTTGAGATTATTACATTAAAAATTATTTGATGAAAAGTCTGGAACTTAATCAATATTAATTTTTAATTAAATATTGATTTGAGCAACTATTATCTAATAGATGGTGAGTGCTATAAAAGTTTTCCTACATTGATCTCAAACTATTATGAGTTGTTTAGTGCTCCCTTTCTAAAGTTTGACTGGAAACTGTTAAGATTTTCTGTTCTGAACAAAATAATTCTGAAATTAAAAATTTTATATTTTGCTATTCTTTTGTGATCTAATGATACATATTAGCACATTTATATAAGTATATTCATTATTCGTAATGCATTCTTTTTCTTGCTTCTCACACTTTAGATATTTCAGTTTTCAGCTCTTTGTTACAAATGCAAAAAAAAAAAAAAAAAAATTAGGCAATTTGGGCCTTAGTATTATTATATAGATATTGAATTTCAAATTTTAGCATCTTTTACTCACAAAATAATTCTTTAAAGTATTTTGTTCAAAAACCCAAACTCCAATAATTCTAGTTAAATGTTTTGATATTTATACTAAAGTGGAGTTAAAAAAAGTATTTGTTATTTGAGATTCATCTTTTATTTGAGTAAGAAAATTATTGTCTAGAAGTTTGGCTTTATCATTTACAAAATGAATAAATAAACTTGTCTTAAATAAATTTCAGGAGGATATGATGGAAGTAACTTTTTAAATACAGTTGAGGTGTATGATCCTGAAAAAGATCTGTGGGAAGCAGCCCCAGATATGTCTTGTGGTCGAAGTGGTCAAGCTTCTGCTGTATGGAGAGCTCCATGCTTAGCCCATGGAATATCCTAGCAGTCAAATGGCATTTGATTAAAAGGTCTTTTTTAAGATATTAATGACAGTAGAGTTGAATAAGTTATAATCGAACTAGGGAAAGATGTGGAATGGTATTTTTATAGCTGTATTTTATTTAACGTGTTTTTATTCTTTGTGTTATGTTATTTTACCTTATATCATGTTTTCTAATTGTTAGAATGTGTGACACTTAAAATAATTATTTAAATATACCTTAATGTAATGAGAAAATAATTTAAATATTTATACTAATTTATTGCTATAATAAATTATTACTTTTTTTGCTATTGTTTATTGCTATTTTCATAATAATTTATGTATTTCACAAGAGTCTTAGTTGCGTAAAATTACAATCATATCAACTATTTTATGCTTTAGATAAAATTTTGATACTAACAGAAACAATTTTCTAAGTTCTTTTACTTTATGTGCAATTAGATTTTATAAGCATGTTGTATAATATTCAATTTTACATTTAAGTGATTTGATAGATATCTAGTTGAGTATTTAATTAAAGCTGATATTTAATTAAAAAGAAGTTTCCAAAAATTACATTGAAACTAACATTAAACCATTTACAAATAATAACAAAATGTATCAACTCTGCATTGTGTTATTCATATTCTTTTGTATTATATTTATTCCATTTTCAGTTCTTTTTTTTAAAAATAGATTACAGTATTTTAAAATTTTTTTTTTGGGGGGGGGGAGGGGATAAAAATTCCTAACCTTAACTTTTTTATTAATGCTTTATTTATTCTTAATTAGGTTGTTAAAAATACAGCTGCTTACAAAAAAATAATAATTTAAACATAAAACTAGTTTTTTGGCAGTAAAGCATGAGTCAAGTCATTTCATGAAAACGACTCTTTTGTCTGCACTTGACACATGAACAAAAAGTTGACTTAAAGCAATGAAACAGGAAAAAAAAAATAAAGTTTTTTTAAAATCAAAACATGTAATGTTAAAAAATTTCCATGAAGAAATGATAAAGAGTTCACAAAACAATTATAGTAATATCCATTTTTTTTTCAACTTGTTATATCTTTAAAAAAAAATGACAAAAAACATTGGTTAAGTTTACATCATTGCCCAAAAGTTTTAATGTTAAATATTTTTCCCATAAATCACAAAAACTTTTTTTTTGTATTTCATTAAAGAAACTTAATGCGATTTTTGTTCATTTGTACCTTGCACTTGAAATGATTTTCATGTCTTTAAATTTGGTAATTTTTCAAACCAAGTGACTAATTTATATATATATATACAGTAGAGCGCCGATTATCCGAACGTCCAATTATCCGAATTATGTCCGAATTCTTTTTTTTTTAAAGCTTATAATACTTTTCAACTTATTGACAATTTTTCTAAATTTAAAAGAACAAATAATATCAACAACATCTGAAAAACATATTTAATTTACAACCTTTTTTAGCAGTTTTCTTTTAGTAGCTATACGTACATGTATTGTTATACAGTTAAACCTATATGCCCCTTTAGCCCTCTTCAACTGAAAATTAACTTCCAAGAATGCGAGTTTCATTTTGACAGTTTACTATGGTTGGAGTGCGAGAGGAGTTTATGTGTAGATAAGTGCTGAAGTTTTACAATTGGGGGAGGGGTAGTTGTCACTTATGGTTAATGATTAGTGGTTACAGTGCTTGGAATCTTAAATCTTGGAATAAAATTCTGAACACAAAAGCAAACGAAACTGAAGTTTCTCAACCAGTAGATCTTCCGGATGAAAAGATTACGGGTGTCGAGACTCTGAAAATGACCCAGGATTTCAAATTTTAAAAGATGATGAAATTGTTGCTGAAATTTTAAATGAAGATCGGAACTCCACAGATGAAGAGGATCAAGTTCAAGACAGTGGACCTTCTCATGCAGAAGCAAGCAATTCATTAGATATTGCAATGAATTGGCTAGAAGGTCAAAATGATATTGATCTGGTGCAGTTGATTTATTTAAAAGGAATAAGGGATACGGCTGCTCAAAAAAGAGCATCTTCTTTGAAACAAAAGTCTTTGCTGGATTTCTTTTGTAATGGAAAATAAAGAAAAATGTGTTAAAGTCAGTAATTGACAAAAAAAAAAAAAAATTATGAAGAGCTGAAATATGATAATTCAAAATTTTAAAAAAAATTTAAAACTCGCCAGAGCTATTTTAGATAGTAACTGCCAGTTCTAAGCCTAGAAAAAGTGTGATGGGACGTTAGTGCATAAATAATAATCATTTAAACTAGATTTTAAGCATCTTTCCAATTATCCGAACCACTTTCGGTCCCGAGCAGTTCGGATAATCGGCGCTCTACTGTATGTGTATATATATATATATATCTTTTTTATCCTAAATATTTTGTTCTATTGGACTTGTTAATGAACTATTCTAACTGGTTCTTCATCATCAAGTAGTAATTAAAACCCTTTGAAATACATGGTGATTTTTAAAAAAGTATATAGTATATGTTGTTATATTTATTATTATGTTCTCATTACATATTGGTGTGTTACAGTGCTACCTTACTTACAGTGAATCTTACCTAAAGTGATTTCTTTAGTTTAATAAAATGTATAATAATATTTTAACTAACGTTTTATCATCTATAAATTTATATTAATTTAAAAAACTCATTTGGATTACTTTTGTATTATGAGTTTAAGTTCTAAAATATTTTTTGTTTGTAAGGGTGTATAATAACTTTTGCACAATTTGCTTTAAAATATATGCATTTCTTGATTTAGATGTATATATTTATTAAATTTCACTGTTATGGTGGAATAAAGTGTCCATTTTTTTCTTTCTCATTCAAAATTTTTAGAAATATTTTAGGGAATTAAAATTATCGATTTAAATTTTTATATATTCTAGTGTTATTTTTTATTGGTTTATGTATGTAAATAATTTTAAATGACTTTTGTTTTATGTTATCTGACTGGGTTTTACTTCATTTCTTTCTTGTTGCATTTAGCAATATAGTAAGAAAAAAGTCTATTAATTAATAATTGCTGCCAAAATCTACTGTTTTTTTTTTTTTTTCTGCTTAGTGTGCTTCTAGTCTTTTTATAATTGTGTATATTGGTGAATTGATTCTGTATATTGGTTAAACTACCATTGGTTTTTTCCTTTGTAAATATTATTGGATGTCAAGGCCAAGTGATTTATTTTATTTTTTTTAAGAAAAAAGCTCAAAGAATTGTTTTTTGAGAAGAGAACATGGTATTTTGCTAATAGTTAGAGCTTGATTATTGCAGCTTATTAACAAAGTTTATGTTTATTTATATTCAACTGTGGAAACAGTTGTACTATTGACAATAATGATGCCATGGGGCTGTTGCAACCACTAAATAATTTATTAATTTGTCCGTTATCATTCATTTTATAAGAGAATATGCTTTCTCCATAGTGAATAAGAACATAATGCAGAAACTGCTTGTTTCCAACAAGAACAGTCATATTCTCACTTGTTTTATAAATGTTATTTACAATTTTCTGCACATTTTGTGTGCGATCTCTTAAATATAATCCTATATAATATAAATAAAATGTGTTGTACTTCTTTTTTACTTGCATGCTAAAATTATCAGTTATATAAAATAATCAATTGATAAATTGAGTCACAAAATAGTTAAAGTACTACTTATATACTTTAACCAGTGTGTAAATTCCTTTCTTTATTTCACTTATTTAACTATTTATTCGATTTACCTATTTTTGAATGATATCTTAAGTGAAATAACTGATTAATTAATTGAAATACATTTTAAATGTTTGTTTGTTTTTTAATCTGTTGAATTTGTTTTACATACTACATATCACTGTTGTAAATTATTTGATCTTAACTAATTTGTTTAATTTAATACATACCTCTTAACTCTTTCAGTATTAGTTTGAAAGCGTAAAGTAGGGAGGGACTACTTAATCTTCTATATTAGATGTTAGGTAAAATTTTTAATAAAAATAACTTTTTTTTTTATAAATAAGTAAGTTTTTATTTTAAATTTTACATTTGAACAGATAAGAATAATTTTTAATATTTTAGTGCTTAAATAAGACTTTACATTGGTTTTTTCTACCCTAGTTTAGGATGGAGGTAAACTCATTGTTATTTAAATGTTACTAATTCATTTAACAAAATTTTTCAAACAAAATATTTCATTGCCAATTCTAAACAAAAGCTTGGAGGTCTTGTTTTTGTCCCTATGAGTTTTCTAGTAACATTTTGCGCTAGCATTTTAACTAAAACTGTAGAATCGGTTGTTGAAATGTTCAAATATGATACTGGACTTTTCTTATAACCCTACTAACTAATGCTCTGTTAAAATTTTTACCTAATCCTAGGAAAGAATTAATCATATATTTCAAATTTTCTTATAATCCATTAGAATTAAAGTTGTTTTATTTCAAATTAAATTTTTTATTGTTACATAATTAGTTTTGTAAGATAATTAGTTTAATAAACGAAATAAATTAATTTTAAGACAAGTTTTAATTTTAATAATTGTCGTAATATTCATTCGAATAATATTTTTGCTCATATAATTATTACAATAAACTTATTTTCATATAAATTAAGGAATTCTTTCCATTTTTTAACCAGTAATGACCTAGCTTTCAATTAGCTGAAATTGTAGTCGAGAAAATTGTTTTCTTTTACACCAATTTCACGTCCATTATATTAACATTCAAACATTCATTTATAAAATAAATCTTCTTTTTCTTGATATTAATAGTTCAAAATAGATTCAACTAAACATACTGTTTTCAAATACATTTATTTGTGTTACACTTTATTATAATTTTATATTTTAATTGGAAGAAAATATAATGTAAATATTTATAATAAAAACTCTTTGTGTCATCATGTTAAATGGATAGATTTATCTTTGTTACTACACCATCACAAAGTGTTGTTGGATGTTGAATGTAAAATTGGTATGTGATATGTGAATAATATAGTACATATGTGCCAAATTGTAACTATAAACTGGTGAAATATTTATATTTAATGAAAGAAAATCTTACCATAAATGTATATTTAATAATTTTTTTACGTCTGTAATTGACTCGCTTTGCAAAAATATTATGCATGATTTTATCCTTTATAATTTTTATTTTAAATTTTTAGATAGTGTTTAATCAACTTTATAATACATTTACAGTAATCAATCTACTTATATTTCTTTTCATATTAATTTTGTTATATTTGAAGATTATTACTTTCAAAAAAAAATTTTTACTTTAAAAATTATATGAATTATGTTTGCTTTGAACACAAAACAATTTGTTATTTTTTCTATTGTACAAGTTGTTGCTTCAGTTTCAAATTTTTTAAAGTCAAGGCACAATTGTCAAGCATATTTACCCTGTTTTTGATCATTAAATGTACATTTTCTTACAAGACGTTGTAGGGAAAAATTTTTATATCTGCTGAGTTTTGAAGCATGATGTTTCAAAATTTTAACAATTCTATTAATTTTGAATTAATTTGTCACAGATTAAATTTTAATATGACATTTTTTTGACATGTTGCTAAATTTATTTAATGAGGAAGAGAGTTCAGCAGGAGACCAAATCTCAATCAGTTCTGGAAATTTAACTCATTTCCCAAAATAAATAAAGTTAAAAATAATTAAATTACATGCTTCAAAATAATTGTATAAAGTAATAAATTTCTCTTGGAAAAGAATCTATTAACTTTAAAAAAAGACTTGAATTATCAAATTAAGGTGAAGTCCAGCAGAAGGGCTCTTATCTCTTAAAGAAAATTGTCAAATTCCCCTCTCCCAATTTTTTTTTTTCGCTATCAAGTCAAGGCACAATTGTCAAGCATATTTACCCTGTTTTTGATCATTAAATGTACATTTTCTTACAAGACGTTGTAGGGAAAAATTTTTATATCTGCTGAGTTTTGAAGCATGATGTTTCAAAATTTTAACAATTCTATTAATTTTGAATTAATTTGTCACAGATTAAATTTTAATATGACATTTTTTTGACATGTTGCTAAATTTATTTAATGAGGAAGAGAGTTCAGCAGGAGACCAAATCTCAATCAGTTCTGGAAATTTAACTCATTTCCCAAAATAAATAAAGTTAAAAATAATTAAATTACATGCTTCAAAATAATTGTATAAAGTAATAAATTTCTCTTGGAAAAGAATCTATTAACTTTAAAAAAAGACTTGAATTATCAAATTAAGGTGAAGTCCAGCAGAAGGGCTCTTATCTCTTAAAGAAAATTGTCAAATTCCCCTCTCCCAATTTTTTTTTTTCGCTATCAAGTCAAGGCACAATTGTCAAGCATATTTACCCTGTTTTTGATCATTAAATGTACATTTTCTTACAAGACGTTGTAGGGAAAAATTTTTATATCTGCTGAGTTTTGAAGCATGATGTTTCAAAATTTTAACAATTCTATTAATTTTGAATTAATTTGTCACAGATTAAATTTTAATATGACATTTTTTTGACATGTTGCTAAATTTATTTAATGAGGAAGAGAGTTCAGCAGGAGACCAAATCTCAATCAGTTCTGGAAATTTAACTCATTTCCCAAAATAAATAAAGTTAAAAATAATTAAATTACATGCTTCAAAATAATTGTATAAAGTAATAAATTTCTCTTGGAAAAGAATCTATTAACTTTAAAAAAAGACTTGAATTATCAAATTAAGGTGAAGTCCAGCAGAAGGGCTCTTATCTCTTAAAGAAAATTGTCAAATTCCCCTCTCCCAATTTTTTTTTTTCGCTATCAAGTCAAGGCACAATTGTCAAGCATATTTACCCTGTTTTTGATCATTAAATGTACATTTTCTTACAAGACGTTGTAGGGAAAAATTTTTATATCTGCTGAGTTTTGAAGCATGATGTTTCAAAATTTTAACAATTCTATTAATTTTGAATTAATTTGTCACAGATTAAATTTTAATATGACATTTTTTTGACATGTTGCTAAATTTATTTAATGAGGAAGAGAGTTCAGCAGGAGACCAAATCTCAATCAGTTCTGGAAATTTAACTCATTTCCCAAAATAAATAAAGTTAAAAATAATTAAATTACATGCTTCAAAATAATTGTATAAAGTAATAAATTTCTCTTGGAAAAGAATCTATTAACTTTAAAAAAAGACTTGAATTATCAAATTAAGGTGAAGTCCAGCAGAAGGGCTCTTATCTCTTAAAGAAAATTGTCAAATTCCCCTCTCCCAATTTTTTTTTTTCGCTATCAAGTCAAGGCACAATTGTCAAGCATATTTACCCTGTTTTTGATCATTAAATGTACATTTTCTTACAAGACGTTGTAGGGAAAAATTTTTATATCTGCTGAGTTTTGAAGCATGATGTTTCAAAATTTTAACAATTCTATTAATTTTGAATTAATTTGTCACAGATTAAATTTTAATATGACATTTTTTTGACATGTTGCTAAATTTATTTAATGAGGAAGAGAGTTCAGCAGGAGACCAAATCTCAATCAGTTCTGGAAATTTAACTCATTTCCCAAAATAAATAAAGTTAAAAATAATTAAATTACATGCTTCAAAATAATTGTATAAAGTAATAAATTTCTCTTGGAAAAGAATCTATTAACTTTAAAAAAAGACTTGAATTATCAAATTAAGGTGAAGTCCAGCAGAAGGGCTCTTATCTCTTAAAGAAAATTGTCAAATTCCCCTCTCCCAATTTTTTTTTTTCGCTATCAAGTCAAGGCACAATTGTCAAGCATATTTACCCTGTTTTTGATCATTAAATGTACATTTTCTTACAAGACGTTGTAGGGAAAAATTTTTATATCTGCTGAGTTTTGAAGCATGATGTTTCAAAATTTTAACAATTCTATTAATTTTGAATTAATTTGTCACAGATTAAATTTTAATATGACATTTTTTTGACATGTTGCTAAATTTATTTAATGAGGAAGAGAGTTCAGCAGGAGACCAAATCTCAATCAGTTCTGGAAATTTAACTCATTTCCCAAAATAAATAAAGTTAAAAATAATTAAATTACATGCTTCAAAATAATTGTATAAAGTAATAAATTTCTCTTGGAAAAGAATCTATTAACTTTAAAAAAAGACTTGAATTATCAAATTAAGGTGAAGTCCAGCAGAAGGGCTCTTATCTCTTAAAGAAAATTGTCAAATTCCCCTCTCCCAATTTTTTTTTTTCGCTATCAAGTCAAGGCACAATTGTCAAGCATATTTACCCTGTTTTTGATCATTAAATGTACATTTTCTTACAAGACGTTGTAGGGAAAAATTTTTATATCTGCTGAGTTTTGAAGCATGATGTTTCAAAATTTTAACAATTCTATTAATTTTGAATTAATTTGTCACAGATTAAATTTTAATATGACATTTTTTTGACATGTTGCTAAATTTATTTAATGAGGAAGAGAGTTCAGCAGGAGACCAAATCTCAATCAGTTCTGGAAATTTAACTCATTTCCCAAAATAAATAAAGTTAAAAATAATTAAATTACATGCTTCAAAATAATTGTATAAAGTAATAAATTTCTCTTGGAAAAGAATCTATTAACTTTAAAAAAAGACTTGAATTATCAAATTAAGGTGAAGTCCAGCAGAAGGGCTCTTATCTCTTAAAGAAAATTGTCAAATTCCCCTCTCCCAATTTTTTTTTTTCGCTATCAAGTCAAGGCACAATTGTCAAGCATATTTACCCTGTTTTTGATCATTAAATGTACATTTTCTTACAAGACGTTGTAGGGAAAAATTTTTATATCTGCTGAGTTTTGAAGCATGATGTTTCAAAATTTTAACAATTCTATTAATTTTGAATTAATTTGTCACAGGTTAAATTTTAATATGACATTTTTTTGGCATGTTGCTAAATTTATTTAATTAGGAAGAGAGTTCAGCAGGAGACCAAATCTCAATCAGTTCTGGAAATTTAACTGATTTCCCAAAATAAATAAAGTTAAAAATAATTAAATTACATGCTTCAAAATAATTGTATAAAGTAATAAATTTCTCTTGGAAAAGAATCTATTAACTTTAAAAAAAGACTTGAATTATCAAATTAAGGTGAAGTCCAGCAGAAGGGCTCTTATCTCTTAAAGAAAATTGTCAAATTCCCCTCTCCCAATTTTTTTTTTTTTTTTTCGCTATCAAATTATCAGAAAAAATTAATAAATTTCAATAGTGCCTTGCAATAATTGAGTTGTGATCCTTTTTTAAGCAATTCCGGTTTTTGTCTTGATGTGATATGCCTCAAAATTTAATGAATTTGGTATACCAATTAACTTAATGATTGGCTGATTTAAGACAGTAACCATTTAATTACTGATTGACTTTATTTTTAGTAATTTTAACTCACTGAAGAATTGTTTGAACGATACATTTGTTAGCGTTTATACTTTACAACACAATACTTAAAAATGTAAATGCATTGAAAGATTTTAAAATGTCTTTTTAATTTTTTTTTTTTTTTTAAATTTTATATCTTTTAGAATTTTTTTTTTTTTTTCAATTTTAATTTTTAGAATTGTTTTTTTATTACAGAGTAATATATAGATTAAATTTAATTGCATTATATCTGTTAAAGGCTAGTCTGTTAATATCTATTATGCATTAATTTATAGCTGCTTATTAAATTTTGAAAATAAAAGTCTTCCTAAATTATTTTTTTAACAGGTTTTTCTATTCTATTTTTTCCTTCTAAAAACGTTATTAAATATACTTTTTTTCTTTCAGAAAAGCGTTTAGTAATAGTTTATGAATACATTAAATTTGAGTGAGTTTTTTTAAAGACATATTATTTGTTAATTATCAATAAATAAAAATTTTCCAAATTGTATAAACTTGTACAGAATTTAGTCTCCTTATATGAGCTTTATTGTAATATAATTTTAATGTAACATTATTTTACTTTATAAAAAAAAATTTAAAAAAAACATTAGTTTATTTTGTAAGAGGATATAAATTTATGAACTATTTTTTTATTTTTAACTCAAAAAGTATGTTTGTTTTGTCCATTATGTATTTTAATTTATAATAAATTATAATTCAAATTCACTTTGCTATGTAATATTTATAGCACATTTTTAAAAATTCAGTGAATTCATTAACAAAATAGTAGATATTTAATTTAATTGTATTGTTTAGTATAATGGCATGTTGGTTAATTATCATGCTTGAGTTGATCAGTATGATTTAATTTATAACAATGTATTAAAGTTTCTTTTCAATTATTTGTCTTCGTGTATAAAACTTGTACAGAACAACTTGTGAGCTTTGTTGCAGTTATATGTAATATTATTTATAGTACTTTTTTTATTTTGTTTTTGTTGGTGAAATGTAATCTGTGATTGAAAATTGGATCATTTTTGGTATGTTTTTTTATTTATTTAATTTTAGATAAATATCCTTCATTTTTCTTCTTTAAGTTTGGGACCAATTTTTTCGTTTTTCTTTAAAAAAAAATTATGTTTTTGTTAATGAAATATTTTATTAATAGTATGTTAGAATTTTTTTTAGACTTGCTTCTTTGTAATTCAATGCATAATTTTATGTGAATAGTTAAAAAATAATAGTGATTTGTTCAAAAAAGGCATCTTAAGTGGACTGTGACAAAGAAAATAAACTCTTTATAAATACGTAGTTTTCATGTTCTTGCTTAGATCGATTTTTTTTCTCTGAAAAATGTGCAAATTAGCTAAAAAGTCTTCATACAAACTACTTCATTTTTTTTCTTCTTTTTTCAGTTGATTAAATATATATCAGGAAACACTGTCGTCTCTGTATGTAAATAATAAGTACCCATAAGTTATCCAAAGGTGATAAGCATGGATGTTGGCTGTACACTTGTTACTTTTTGAGATGTGGTGTAATCGTCATTTAACAGTCGAATGTTTAGTTATGACATGCGCAGACTGAAGTTTACGTCATGCCATAATTGGCCTCTATGCATATTTTTGTCTTTTTTCTGTATTTTATTACTATACTAATTTTTTTTTCTGTCCATTTGAGAAACGCAGAATGACAAAATATGTATGCGGCTAATGTAAAGAGCACACTTTTAAAATCTGCCAAGAGTGTAAAAGATAATTTTTACCATTTTTTAAATTTACTTTTCAATTGAAATATATCATGACACTTTCAAATAAATTAGCGTAACTTAATATGCCAATTTGTTTGAAATAAATAAAAAAATATTAAATTATACTTGTTTTTAATTGGTAGTCTATTAGTCGAATAATTAGTTACAGATTAGCACTGATTTAAGTTAAATTATTTAGAGTTAATATCATTATTATTTAGAAATAAATGAATCAATTTTTAAGTTTCTATATTGTTTTACACTTTTGATTATCGAAAAGTTCTTACTGCATGTGTTGATATTTTTAAAAATCATAAATTTTTTGTGAAAATAGAGACGAGCAATAAGTTTAATCTAGCTAGCTATTGCCTACATAACTGAAATTTTATGTCCTAATAAATTGACGTATAAGTGAAAAGACTGGAAGTTAAATTCATAGTAAAAATAATAATTTTGTTAACATATTAGCGTTGTTAATTATAGAACCATGGCCCACAACAGGCTGTTACAGAAATGCTTTGCTTTATGGTCGACTGTAAAAATAAAACAATTTAATCCGCAATTGAAGCAGTTTTTAAAGAAAGAACGTATTTGATCAGCTAACTTATTGATATGCTAATTTCTGATTCTCTGGTTGATTTCTAAAAATAATATTTTTAATTCTCTAATTTGTTTAAATGACATTTTATTCTCCATATAGGCTCATCAGTTATAGATTTTGTATCAAATATGATACACTTTTCTCATCTATCCCCTATTAATGGTAAGAAAGTTTGTGTATAGAGCACTAAAACAAATACCTCAAAAACTTCTATATATAACTGTTGTTGTCCTATATAATCTTAGAAAAAAAATCTTAATTTTTTTTTTTTTTTTTTTTTTAAATAGAAAATTATAGGATTATGAGAAAATTTAGGAAATCGTAATTTGCTGCTTACTTCTTTCTTGTGAAAGATTCTATGTTTCCAATCTGTTTAAATTTTGTATTTCTTCTCTTCTTTTCAGAAAATTAGCTTTAATGTCAAAAAAATAAATGTTCATACCTTTTAAAGAAGAACAACAGGGTGACGAAAAATGTTGTAATGTATAAAATGTAATCTATAAATGTGTAAAATATGACAATTTTAATTTTCTGTTTTCATGAGATGATTATATTTTTTCCTCGATTCCAGTGTTTAAAAAAAGAAATAATTTTTTAAAAAAAATAATTTTTAAAAAATGTTAAAAATTAACTCGGAAAAAAATTAATATGAAAAATGCATTTAAAGTTATGGTTACGGCATTATGAGATTTTCTAAAAAGAAACAATTCTGATATGCATCGCCAACCCGACCTCCGAAATCCAAGACTTTGCTGATTATGCTTAGTGTTTAAAAAAAAATTCCAAAATAAATATGGTTAAAATTTTGTAACATTGAAGAGGCACATTTTACGTTGGCTTCATTTTCTTAAATTTGTAGTTTGAACTATGTCCATTTTCTTAAATGTCTTATAGTGTAGCTATGCCCACTTTTTTCTTCTTTTTTTTTTAATACACACTTAAGCTACGTTTATTTTTCTTCAATACGCTTTTTGAGCTGTGCCAAAAATAGTTAGTTTACCTCTGGTTTATACTACTAATAGTAATAGTTAGGTCAGGAGCTAGTTTTATTTCCATAATGTTTATTTTAAACTGAGCCTTTTTAGACCATACTCAGAACTAGTGAACCAAACCTAAATCTTTTGTAATTATAAATTAGTTTCAAAATAATAATTAATTAAGTAAAAAAATAACACGTAATTATAAATTGGTTTAATAATATTATGGTAAAATAATTTCAAAATAAAAATTTACTGAATAATTGAGTCGTAATACTTTTTGAATCAATGCAGAAAGGAAATCTTTGTATTTTCTTTCGAAACCTAAAAAAGTAGTTGGTATTAATTAATTACACCGGGGAATGATTTTTTTTTTCTATTGCATGAAGTATTTTAACAGATCTTAGGTACTTCACTGATTTTAAATATGCAATCAGTTTCTTTCTATAAGCTACAATTTGTTTTTAAATAACACTTTTGACATAATGACAGTTTCAGTCTATTATTTCGGTCACACAAATGTTACAACAAACTTTTTGGTGAGTTGGGGCATGTCATTAGGATTAAAATTACAAATGCACTCATGCCCGGAAATGTCATCATATGCGGCTAAGGGCGCTTCCCCTATTATAAAATATGTAGTTCTGAACTGTGTTATGTGAGCTTCTGAAGACGTCTTAATGGAGGAAGCTCCCATAGCCGCGTGCGGTGACATTTCCAGACATGGGTTCCTATTCATTTTTAATCCTAATAATGTACAATAGGTTTCTTTCTCCAAGCTGCAGTTTTTCGTTTTTTTAATGACACTTTTGACTTAAAAATGACAGTTTAAGTCTTTTTTTTCTCGAAATGTGCAAGTTTAAAAACGTTATATAGAGCAAGGGGTCGCATAAAAGTTGCTAATAAATTTCTAGGGAAGTTCGGGCACATCATCAGGATTAAAATTGCATTGGAACTCATGCCTGGAAATATCGTCATACACCTCTAGGAGCACTTTCCTGTTATGAACTGCTTCGTCGTATGCTTCTGAACAGCTCATGTTAGGAAAGCGCCCCTAACCATTTACGACAACTTTTTTGGGTATCAGTTCCTATGCAATTTTAATCCTAATGATGTGCCCTAACTTCCCTAAAAGTTTGTCGCAACATTTACACGACCCCCTGTTATATACATATTATGTTATAAGCTTGTACATTTCGATGAAAAATGTCATTTAAAAAATCTGTAGCTTTAGGAGCAAAGCGAATTTCAGATTTGAAATCTCCACACCCGAAATAAGCAAAATCAAGTATTTGTATTAATGCCAGATTCATGATTTTAGAGATCCTTGAGGTAAATATGGCACTATTGGTGCAATTTATGTCCTATTTGTTCTATCGAAATGGAGGGGTGAATGTGTGGGTGCTGGGAAAAGGAAACAAGTTTAAATAGTCGAAAATAGTAACTTTAATGTGGGATTCGTAGTTCGATGATATTTGATTGGATTGCAATTTATGATGTTCGATTTTTTTAAAATTTGTAGATTCTAGAAAAATTATAGTGAACAATGACAAATTTACTTGTTTTCAATTCCGTGGTTGTCGCAAGTTTCATTTTCTTTTTCATTTGTGAAGATGTAAAATTTAATTACATAATTACAATAGTGTTTTTAATTCCACATCCTTGAAAATAAAAAAAATATTGAGAACATTTTCTTCTATCTAAATAGTACCTTCTATTCTTCTTCTCCTAAAAATACTATAAATAGATTCTGACAAATTCTATTCATAGTATTTTTTTTTTGTTATTATTTCTTAAATTGTTATTAACTTTGTTTAAAATTTAAATCGTTAATGATGCAAGAAAATTTTCCTCATTTTCATGATTTTTATAATAAATGTAGGAAATATGAGGACTTTTAGAGATTTCTAATTATAGAGGACACCCCTCCGATAAAGACGTCCATGCTACATAATACAAAGAAAAAATAATTATTTTTGAACTATTATCCGTATTATAGTGTCAAAAACGAATTTCTTTTCTTCATACAATAATAACATTTTCTCTAAATCTCATAGATTTTTTTTTTTTAAATACTAGTTTTTTCAACAACAATTGCTTAGCTCCTACAACTTCACAATCCGATTACAGTATTTAATCTTCCTTCTTCTGGGTCGCTGTGATGTTTCATTTCTCCCTGGTGAATATTGCAGAATTGTTCCAAACCTTAAGTCATGTCATGTTGATTTTTTTTTTTTCAGAGTCAAAAACACAAAGGACTGTTGCTGTGAGATTAGAACTCTTCCGCCTTCGCAGGTGGAAATAGTAATTAGAATAGAGTAAAAACATTCCACAAGGTTAGTGAAGCCTCGACCTCATATAGGCAGAGAGACTGGTACCAACCGGTAGGACCGGAGCTGCGACTGGCCAACGCAAAAAGGTGAACGCGCCTAGCTGCAACTGAATAAAACGAAAGAAAAAGTTTCATATTTATTTATTTTTTTATTCAGTTTAATTCAGCAACACCCCATCTTATCTGCTATTCTGACGTGCAGTTGACCATTATTCTTATTTGATATATGCTGCTGGGAAAACGCCCATTCTGTTAGGAACAAAAGATTTTTTTTCTTCCTTTTTTTGCTGTCAATTTTTTTTGCTTTTTTAAGAATGTCTGAATAAATTGTGGTTACGAGCTTTAAGAAAATTATCGAGCTTAATTAGAAAATCTTCCAATAATAGAAATATTCAATATCACAGATGGAGTTGTTATCTAATATCGAATTTAAAATAATGATATATTTAATCACAATAATCTAAAGCGTAATCTTTATAAATAAATGTGATTTTCACTTTTTTAAGAAATATATTTTTTCAAATACTTATAGTGTTTACTTATTGGCATTTCTGAACATAAATTTATTTTCCTTAATCTCTTCGGATCTGACATTATATATATCGGAAATTAGCTTGAAACTTTGATGATTTCACAAACTTTTCATTTAATAATAATCTTTAGAACCAATATATATACGTATATATATTGATAATCTATCTAAAGCAGCAGTTCTCATTCTTTTCGGCTAAGGAATTCTAAATGATCAAGCATGAGCGAAACCCCACTCTAAATTTTGATCTGGTCGCAATTAACTGTAAATAACGAATCTACCTATTATTTAATTATTCTTTTTTTTTTTTTTTTGTTTAAAATCATACTTTTTATGGTTTGGATGTTTTTAAAAGCTTCATAAATCCACAAAATGGCACTTAAAAGAAAAGGAAAAAATAAAAATAAGAAATAGTCATTAATGTAAAAGCGTATACTACTAAATAAGAAATATGATCTTCAGCAATGTATAAACTTGCTAGCAGGTTTAATAAAATATATATATATATATATATATATATATATATATATATATATATATATATGCTTATAACACTTAGAATATTTGAAAACCGTTTCATAGGAACATTTCAAACAGTCTGATTTATTTATTGAAAGAAAAGAATATAATAAAAATCAAGATTTCCTTTAAAGAAATCTAGAAAATGCTGCTGAAAAAAATATATAAATATAATAATAGGCAAAATAATAGACGTTACATAGTAAGCTCAGTGTGAAAAATTTTGATGATTCCGTTTCGTATTGTTACTAAGATAATTTAGTTTTAACTGTAAACATTGCAATAATTTCGTTTCCTGTCTATCCTTCTTTAAAATTTGAATTCCATCCATTACCTGCAAAATTCTAGATTTTTTTTATACATTAGTTTCGTGAGCAATTTTTAATTTTGGAATCACATATCTTACATTTAAATTCTTCGAATTATTCCTCCATGAAATTATTTTTCCCAAAATAAATAAATAAACGTATTCAAACAAAAGCTTATTTATTTCAATCCATGGAAAATGAGTCTTGTCATACAAGAGTACCAAAATACAATCAAAATAAATTATATGTAAAATCACACCCACTAAAAACCCTTAAACTAAATTATCACAGATAACGCAGATGTTTAGTAATTTCTTCTTTATAAGCACCACTGATGCTAACAGATATGCTAAAAAAATATTTTTGAACTACAAAAAGACATTCACATGTTAGTCATCGCTTTCCTTTGTGCTTATTCGAAAACATTTTCCAAAATGAGAACTTGCCTTCTTCTTTGCATGGTTGATCGGGTCTTATAGGATTTTCAGGAACAACCCTGCTGGTCGCGAAAGTCTTTTCTTTAGGCTTAACAATATGGAGCTGATTTACCTGATCTTGAGTATCGTCATCTGAACTGTTAGGATTGTCTGCACTGCAGTGGCCAGAATCTGGTTCGTTGTCTTTTAGAAGATCCAGTACATTCTGCTCCGACTTCGAGACTTTAGCTCTGGTTAAAGTAAACATATTGTCTGGAACCACTTTGGGTGCTACTGTCTTCGTCATTGGAACATTGAACTCTTTCAGAACAGAATCTGGATCATCCACGAAAGCTTGTGCTAAATTACGGCTGATTTGCTTCCGAATTGTTTTCTTCATGGATAAAGTGCGTTCCAAGTGACGAATATCACGTTCTGTAAGAGTTCTGTTTGAATAATGGGAAGCATCTTTGCCTTTGGAACTTTTTTTACCAGCATCATCTCCTTTCTTGCTGTGTTTCGTTGGTTCAATGAGATCATCTGAAAGAGTTGACCGATGTCTACTGTTTCTCCTGTTGCTGTTAGAAACATTTGATTTCGTTTCATTGGCATTTGTGTTGTGTGTCGTTGTAGGACGGACATCGAAGTTTTCAAAGTCTTCAAAGCGTCGGCGGCTACGTGGAGAGTAATCATAAGACCTCAGCTCTGGCTTAGGTTTAGAAGTTGGTTCCACTGTACATTTTCCAAAAATATTCCTTACGTCTGGTATATTACGTTCCATCTTGAAGTAGAATACCTACAATGAAAATGAAATTTATTAAGAAAGTTAGATAAGAAACAAAAAATATATTAGTAATTGGTGTATATATATTGATATCAGAGTAATCACCCTGGTGGGTGGTAATCACCTCCAGTGCACCAGACAAGAGCAGACTGTCATTGCACTGCCTGTCAGGCTACACCCGACCATATCCTCGATTGCCTTGGTCTTTCAAGAGGAGATATCTTTGTGTATCTGCTCTACGTGCTAGATATGCTCAGAGTTGCTGGTATAATGGACCTGATTAAGCTTTACTAACAGTAAATTGCAACAACAACAACAGCAGAAAATGCTACATATACTTTAGACAAATCGGGTGTTTACTTAAAGATTTTGCAATAATATAAAATTTTAAAATAAAGTGGCCAAAATGAAATGGTAAATCAGGAAAGCAACATGAGGTTACAAAACGTTATCAGGCCGAAGCCACGAGAGGTGTTTGTAAACCATACAAAAACAATAAGCAAAAATAATTCTTCTACATCATTTTATTTATAAAGTTTTTCAACACAGTCGGTTACACAGTTAAGACTGAAGAAGTAGCTCTAAGTTTTTGCCTGACTATAAGAGACAAAGACAACGTTGTTTTGAATTACACATTTTCTCAAACACATTCTGTTCACAAAAGTTTGTGACAAATTTTGAGAATTTGTCGTAAATGTGAAAAACTCTAAATGTTTTAGTGCTGCTCTTTTAAATTTTTATCTCAGACCAGTGGTACCAAAGATCAGTGGCCTACAGAGAGGGGATGAAGAAAGGCAACGACCCTGGTATCCAGTCACGGGGGAAACACATAAGTACACTAAAACTTTAAGTCTGTTACTAGATTACTAGCATTATTATTATTAGGTAAATACTTGACTTAAACTAAACATTTCATGAAGAATAAAATATTGTTTTCAAACAACTATAGTAATGAAGTTTAAGGTCATTAAAATTTAAATGCTTCTTTTACAGATAAGAATATTTTTTAACGATAATAAATTTTTACATAAGTCGGATTTACACATTATTTGAAAAGAAGGATTCAAATTTGTATGAATATAATTGTCTTAATTTTTTTTGTTTTTAATTTCCGTTTTCAATTTTTTAACTTAATTCTTCCTTTTTGTGTGATTTCGTCATTACACTCCTTTTTTTTAAGGACAACTAATTGAGGAGTTGCTCCCAACATTTTTATATCTTTGTGCACCAAAAATTCATGTACAAAAATTTTATAAATAATGAATTTTGTAGCAACAAAATTCATACATAATGACTAGACCACAAAAATGCATACAAAATGACAAAGATTCATATACGAAAAAAACTGCAGAGAAATAATTTTTATATAGAATTTAGATATCGATTTTGGATTTTGAAACTTGTGATGTAATCCTTCTGTAAAATAAATAACTAAAAGATGGGTTAGTGTGGGAAGACAGATGTTAAAACAAAAGAAGTAACTTAATCTATTATAAACTTCTCAGTGATTTTTATCTAAAGTAATTGCCTTAAAAGAATGATTACCAACCCACAGAATGTATCAGCTGCTCTTTTTAATATTCGTAGGTCATTTTAGTTAAACTTGGCGTAGGAAGTTATGAGTAGATCTGGATCCTCAAATAAATAAATAAAACTAGAAGAAGAGGAGGTTGGTTTCCTCCCCCCCCCCCTTGTTCAGGTGAGATGAAGGATGAAACAACGAATACCACTATTATTTTGATCGGGAATACCTGACGCAAATGTCAGATAATATTAGATAATGTTTGCACAGGAACACTTGCGGTTTGACCGAGAAGCATCAAATAATGCATTATTTTTAAATGGAGAGAAATTAAATAAATGAACTCCTGTCGTAATATGAAATTTCATAGTATTCAAACCCTTATTCTCACAAATTTAAACTTCTTGCTTCAATATTCTTAAAAAAACATATTTAAAAATATGGTTTGCGTTTATTTAATTTATTTTTTTAAAGAAAAAATAAAGACAATAGTCAGCATATTGAGCTAAATTTGAAATTTGTAAAATGTAAAAAGTGGATTTTTCCTAAAAAAAAACTTTTAATTAAAAATATTATATACGTTTATTTCTTCCTTTTTATTTATTTTTTCTTTGTTTTATGAAAGAAGATATTGTTCAGTTCTATAACATTAATTAATAATTATTAATGAATAATTGCGCCGTTTTTGTTTTTTTTCCCAAACATTTATTCAATAATTCTCGCTGTTAAGCTTTTTTTCTTCATTCGTTTTGGCAATTTACAATTGTTAAAATAATTTTATTAATTCATTAAATTCATTATTAATTTTATTAATTCATTAAGTTAATTAATGGTGCTACTTTAAAAGCAGAATATATTTCTTTCTTTCTGGAAACTTTTAAGAGTAAAATTTTGAATAGATCTTGTATCTCTTAAAAAAAGATTAATCTGATAAAACATTTTAAATTTATATGCTAATGTAGAAGAGGTATATTAGCATTCAGACTTTCCTGGATCGTATCATACATAATAATAACAACACGCACCCCGTGACGCGTGACATTTTTTAAAAAAGAATCTTAATAAAAAACGCAATATATAAATTTTTTATTTACAGTTTTTTTCTTGTTTATACTATTCATATCTTAGGATTATTTGCTAGCATAGTACCCTTTAAAAAGTACTAAGATGTCGTAGTATAATATGACAGCTAAATCTATTGATGTGATTTAAAAATAAATATACAATTAATCACTTAGAAATCCATTCAAAATCGAAATTTTTTTTTTTTATTCTAACATTTATTATTCTAATAAATGTATTATTTTTTCATTGAATTATAGTAAATAAAAGTCAAGGCCAAGACTGGTGAACACGTAACTGGTAAAACTAGCAAATTTTAATTTATTTTATTTGATAAATTTCTCGAGTTATTTTATTAAACCACGCCCGTCTCTGCAGCCAAGAAAAGTTGTCTAAATGTGTGGGGAAACAAGTTACAAAAAAAAAATATGTATATATGTGGGCGGATTTTAAAGATAATGGAAGACAGACCTTAGGAATAACACTGCTGATTTTTCTTAAATGGATTAAGGAATATAAAAAATGACAAGTTTATAAAATGCTATCCTTAAATTTTCTTACAGGATGACAATTATTGAACTATGAAAGAAAATTTTCAAAAACTACTGAGCTCAAAAAATTTAAAAATAACTCGATTTTGAATGTTTGAATGACTTAAAATATCGCTCGCACAAATTATCTAACATATTTAAGGAAAATTCTTAATTATCATTAATTCTTAAAAAAAGCAGAAAATTCTTAATTTCCATTAAGAGTGCATCTTAACATTGCGTCATTTCTAGCAAAATTATCATGTATCTTTGCGCTAATAAATATTTATCATCATATGTTCAAGACGCTATTAAAATCATGCCAAACCAAAAAAAAAAAAAGAAAAAAAAAACAATAATAATAATAATAAATAAAATAAAGTAAATACATTATTAACAAATAAGATTACTATATTTTCAAACATAACAATGGTATTTGTTAATAATACATTTTTTCCAGACATAATTTTTTCACACATTATTTTTATTAATCGAATAAATTAAAACTTACATTTGATCAAACGTTTTTAGTGATATGTTTCCCTTAGTGTTCACTATTAATTAAGAATCGAATTAAATAGAAAAGTTTAAGAATTGGAAGAATAAAGTGGTGAACCTAAATTCTAAAATCAAATTATTTAAAACTTTAATTCTCCAAAAAAAATCGTAGAAATGTGCGATTTTCGAATTGATAATTAAATGCATGCATGAAACAATAATAATAATAATAAATAAAATAAAGTAAATACATTATTAACAAATAAGATTACTATATTTTCAAACATAATAATGGTATTTGTTAATAATACATTTTTTCCAGACATAATTTTTTCACACATTATTTTTATTAATCGAATAAATTAAAACTTACATTTGATCAAACGTTTTTAGTGATATGTTTCCCTTAGTGTTCACTATTAATTAAGAATCGAATTAAATAGAAAAGTTTAAGAATTGGAAGAATAAAGTGGTGAACCTAAATTCTAAAATCAAATTATTTAAAACTTTAATTCTCCAAAAAAAATCGTAGAAATGTGCGATTTTCGAATTGATAATTAAATGCATGCATGTTGAGTATATAGGTATTGCGATTCTTGTGCACCTATTCAAATTTTAATAAAGTGAATAAGAAATAGATACAACTAATAATCATGGCACTTCTCACATTATTCAACTTAAGAAATTATAACATAAATTCAAAACGAATGTTTGCGTGACCGTAACTGAGCGTTAGTGAATCGAGGAAGTGAATGATCCGCTGCAAACGATTCTTGAAAATCCGTAGTTACGCTTCGAGTGACAGGTATAACGGCAACACACATTGTGTTCGAATCGTGATTATCTGTCAAGATAGACGGTCTCGTGAGTTCCCTCTGTAAAAGGAAAACATTTATTCTTTTGTTTCAAGCGGTCAGTGGAGTGTCCATTTTCTCCTTTGCTTTGATCTTTGTTTACTTTTTTTTTATATTTCATACAAAGATAAAATATATTTTTGATACCGAATCATCTTCAGGATATCGTTTGCGTAAAATGGAAGAATTCGAGAAGTTCAAACTGGCAACATTATATTCCATAGTCGACCGAACCAGAACATTGTGGATTTTTATTACAATGGAACAAAGAATTTGATGTATCCGTTCAAGTCCAGTCTCGGTCAGTGCGTTTGTTCTTTATATAGGAATTGCTGTTATTTCGATTAAGGTGGATGTATTTTGGAAGTGATAAGATATCTAATTTACGGACACATTGAAAATTATGAATGTTACTTAAACCTCAACTCTGCCATAAACCATAATCTTCAGCTGCATCTCTTATTCTTGTAGAAATATTCAACTAGAAAGCAATTTTTTTTCATTCTCACTTGTAACATTTATGTATTAATAAATGTTTCTACTATTAAATTAATCACATTTAGGGCAATTGAAACTTTTTTAGTTTTTCTATTTTTTTCACGTGTTCCAAATTTTAGCTTTTTGACTTCATGGGAAGTGGGAGAATTAGCGAGTCAGGGCTTTGCCTCTTATTTTTTCAGATTAAGTAACATTTTAGTTTGTATAAATATACCACTCTACATTAATAATCAATATAACACAATAAAACTGAAGTAGGTAGTTTAAAAAAGAATATCTAAACAAAACGTCGTTGGTGGCTAAAGGTTAAGGAAGCTAAGAAATTTCACTTGACTTAAATAAAACATATGCAAATTATAGATGATGAAAAAATTGAAATAGTAAAAAATTATATCAACCATCGTTCCCAAGTAAAAATACATGCATATCTATACATAATAATAAACGCGGCTGCGTGTGTGTGTGTCTGTAATCACAATATATCGCCCCAGAATCCTCGCCCGGGCACGAAACTCGGCCCATAATTGTGTTTTGACATAATGAAGAAGTATTTTTTTTCTTTTTCAAAAATTTTGATTAGTTATTTAGTTATCAGTCATTTTGTAAGTCTATGCTTTTCGTCTGCTTTTTCGTCTTCAAAGAGCCATATTCAAAAAACTATTAAAAAATGCATATACTTTTCCCCACTCTTATAAATGTATGCTAATGCGAACCTCACAATTGAAATATTAATTTTCGACAACTAAACCAATAATATACGAAGGAATTAATAATTTAATTGTAAAGTTCGCATTAGTTTACATTTATTAAAGTGGAGAAAAGTTTAACTTTTGTATTAAAAATGTGGCAACATATTCGATACGTAAATAGAACGCTTCGCTTTGATATATTTGTCGCTGTTCATAATTGTTATAATAAGTTTTTCTTCTTCTTTCCACGCTCTATTTTTTTTCTTAAACGAAGACGATAATTTTTATAGCGATATTGTAGTACTTTGTACAACTAAAAATTCTTTTCACACTTTTCACTTTATTTTCTTTATATATACAGAGAACAGTCGGGAAAGAATTCGATTAGGCTGAAAAACATTTCGCTAAAAAGGAACGAATTCCAAAAGAAAAAATAAACAACTTAAAGAATAGAAATGCTGATACCAGCCAATTTTTTGAAAGTTAACTTAGAAATAACAAACCAAACGATGTTAAATAACAAAACAAACGATGCTAACAAAATGACGTAGAAAGCGCAACTAGATCAAAATTATACAAGCACAACTAGATCAAATTATAATACCTGAGTGCTTGACGTAACAGATATAGAAATAGAATTTGATACCATAAAAAATTATATAGAAATAGAAATTGATACCATAAAAAATTTATTCGTTTTCGTGTTCTTTTCATGTATTTAGCATTTTAGTTTTTTTTTTCTTAAGCGTTGTAGCTATATAATTTCAAACATCCTCAAGAGCTATAACACATCTGCAGCAGTACTGGATATGAAGACAAAATTGCTGGACAGGAACACTTTAATTGTCCACTAATCTTCAGATTTCCTGCTATGTTTTGAAAAACTTTTTTTTGTGAAAACCTTCAGCTTGGCGGACAGCTGGCCGCCTCAGGCGGCTAGTATAAAATAAAAGTGAAAAAAAATCGGAATATCATCGACTTAATTTGAACACTATAAAAAGAAACCAAATAAATTATTAGTTTTCAATCATTTCTATACCACATTCTGTGAACAGGATAAAATATTGCTCAAAAACTAAACTATTTTAATCCATTTACATATCAGGAATTCAAAATTTAATTAAATTAATATATTCTTGCAAAATTTTTGCCATTTCTAAAATTTGGCGACTTAATTTAAAAATATCATAAATTTAAGAAGAATTTTAGAAAATCCATTGATAATGTCTAATTACTAATATCCATTTTAGTCAACAACTACTTAAATAAAGATGTTATATAAATGTAGTTCTAACTTAAAAATGTCGATTGTGCAATCATCATTATAGAAATTCTAATTATGGGCTTACGACTTTTTTTTTCTCTGTTAAGTGGTTTAAGGTCGAATTAATGTTTAGACGCAATGATTTCTAGTGCGCTTAATTTGTTTCTATTAACTTGACCTTAATTAATAACCTTAATTAATTTTGCACTACTTAATTTATTTTATAATTTATACTTAACTTAAAAAAAAGCATGACTTTAATGCGTTTTTAATTAGTTCAAATGTTTTCTTACCTTCATTCTTTTCTCTAATTCACTAAATTAAAAAGAAAAGGAAAAAAGATTTTGATTTTATTTTAAAAGACTAAACGAAATTGACCTTTGTTGTATGTTTGCTAATAAAATGCTAAGAATCTATAGGCTTATCGGAAATTATTTCGTCCGCCAATTTTTGGTGTAATTAAAATATTTTTTTTTAAATACTATGTAAATAAATCCCGCATCTAAATTTCATCCAGAAACTGATCTGTTAATCTAGATTTACAAGAAATAAGTTCTAAAATGCTAAACAATAAAAAAAAACTTTTACATAAGAGTATAATCAATAAATAACTGGAATTCAGATTATTTTCGCCTTTTTAAATTCAATCTTATGAAAACGTTAATGACAGAAAAGGTGAATTATATGGAGAAAAAAAAACTCCATAGTAATTAACCTTAAAACCGTAGGTAAACAGTTTTACAATGCGTGAAAAAAACAACATTTTGTATAGTTTTTTATCTAATTATGGGATTTTCACGTATTTGAACATAGTTAATGGTTCACGGGGGTGACTTCGAATTAATTTGTGGAGACCTGAATTTAGTGAAACCTCATGTTACGAGCACTCCAACAAATTGGACGCCTCTCAATACGGACATATTTTTAATTCCCCATCTATAAACTATTATGTACAGTGCGAAAAAAAAAAGTAAAAACGGATTATCCTAAATAACTTTTGATTTGATGAACAGATCTTCTCGTTCTAAGACTCGTTCTTAATGGTAAGAGGGGATGACCTCAAATATGCTAATTAATTAGTGCAGATGATATTTTAAGCTATGAAATCAGACACAAAAACGTACTTTCTCTGAATAAACAAACCTTTTTTTCGACGGATTCGGGTTTCTGAGCCCTGAAATATAGGGGTAGCCGCAATCTGGGAAATAGGGTCCTAATCGCCAAGGTCCTAATAATATCAGGAGAGCGGTTCAAAGTTAGGGCCCCTTGATGTTAATTTTACTTTTAGCGTATTTCGCTGTATCTCGCAAACTTTTAAAGCTAATTGAAAAAAAATGTTTGAAAAAAAATATAAAATTCGTTTATCTTAAAACAATTCCTAGCAAAAACTAATTTCGAAGAAGTATTTATTATTATTTTATTTAATAATAGTCTAAAAATGTTCGAATTGCAAGGTATACAATTTTCTACATAATTTTAAAAAATATAATTTTGAATGGTAAAATACAAAATTTGAGAGATAGTTCCAGAGAAATGGAATATTTCAATTCCAAATTTTAAAAAAGTAGTATTTTTAAAATTTGATTTCTTAAAAACTAATCAACCCATTTAGCTCAAATTTGGTATTTTGCTATTTAATATTACATTCCTTAAAATGCTGGAAATAATTGTATACATTGCAGTTCAAATATTTTTAGATTATTAAATAAAATAATAATAAGTTATTATTAATAACTATTTTTTGAATGGAATTATCATTGAATAAACGAATTTTGTAATTGTGTGCAAATTTTTTTCAAATCGTTTAATTTCTCGAGATATAGCGAAAAAGGTAACAGATAAAAGGTAACATAAGGTAAAAGGTAACATAAAGGGGTCCAATCTTTGGACCGCTCTACTGACCAAATTATTTGAACCATAATTCCCAGATAGCGGCTACCACTTATATTTTATGGGTGATATATCCAAATCTCTCGTAAGAATATTCAGAGAAATTCGTTTTTGTGTCTGATTTCGTAACTTAAAATATCGTCTGCATTTATTAATTAACATATTTGAGGTTTAAGTTTGAGTCCTAGGAAAACTTAAGGAAAATCAGAGTATTAAATCAAATATTATTCTAAGTATTATTTTTTATTTTTTTGCGCACTTTATTACCAGGAAATGTACAATGTGCAAAATAAAAAAAACAAGCACCTCAATAAAGTTTGATCCAATAATTGTATTGTCCCATGCTAATATAAAATGCGATAAAAATGGTTTGAGGAGCTAACTATAAATATACTAATTAATTAGTGAAGACAATATTTAAAATTATGAAATCTGTCACAAAAGCGTTCTAACTCTAAACCAACAAACCTTTTTTTTTTCACCATTTCTCCATATCACATGAACGGTTCAAGATATTAAAATAATTTTTGAGCACAATAATAAAACTCGTTTTTTCTATGATAATTTCTACTTAAAAAAAAAAGTTAATAGCCGTTATTATTATTATTTCCTTAAATGTTCAAATATTGTTTTGAATAAAAAAACATGCATAATTTTTACATCAATTTAATTTCGATAAATTTAACTGACAAAATCCAAAAGTTGAGATCCGTCAACTAGTTCTAGAGAAATGAACATTTAAAAATACTATTTTCTTATGCTATTCCTTGTGAAAAAATTTAAATCAACATTAAGTGATCCAATCCTTTGACCGCTCTCCTGCCTTAACTATTGAGATCATGTTTTCCAAATTACGGCTACCCTGTTTCCCTCCTTAACTCATGGAAACTAAGTTTCAGATTGAGGCACGCCGCCATATTTTGAAAGAGTCAATAATCCGAAGCTGTAAGGAAAAATGGTATATTTATTCGAAGATATTACGTTTTTGTATCTGATTTAATAATTTAAAATATCGTTCTTGAAAACATTTTATCACATTTAACGGCAGACTTCGGAATCATTAAAATTGTATCCTAGTATGTGAAGATCTAATCCTTACATCAAACGTTAAGATGTTCGTTTTTTCATTTTGCTCTCTGTACAATTCATAATCTAGAATGATTTAGTGATGATTTTTTTTTCATTTTAAAAAATAGTTTTTCTTTTTAATATGAAAATTTGTCATTTGAATTGAAATGAATTGTTATTTTTTATTATATATAAATGGTTAATTGTATTTTTCTAAAAAAATTTTTCTTTCAAATTTTTAAGTGTACAAGTGTATTTGTTAGAAATTCTCTGCTTATATTATGTAAATAATTTGAATTTATCTTAAGATAAGAAATTCTTTAAAATTAAGTTTGAAACTAGTAGTGCAATAATATTTTATAATTTACCCTTATTCAACTAATATTAATTTGCAATACATTCTTACGATATATTTTTCTCATTTGGAAAATAAACAGTTTTAATTTTATAGGAAAATAAATTTAAGTCGCAATATTAATTTTCAACTGCTTATAGATTTTTTACAAAATTTTTAACTTCTTATATTTGAAAATACCCAAGGAAGCTTTGGAAATTGTCAAAGGACAGTAATATCCACACTTTGTGATCGTTTTTTGTTGATACTTAATTGAAACTGGCAGCTAAGAGCGCCCACAAAGGGTTAAATGAATATCAAAATGTTTCAAAAACTTAAAGAATGTTACTTTTTGACTATTGAGTTATTTCAATTTTCGTTTTAATATTTTTCATCAAGTTCTATTAAATTATCGAGGAGGTACTAAGCAAATGAAAAACGCTATTAAGCTATTTACAATTATACATAATTAAAAACAACTTCTCAAATATTGCATAAATAGTTGGAAAAACTACCTTAATGTTTTAGATTTTATTTAACAACATGAGCTAAAAATAGATAACTAGTGAAAAGTTTGATCTAGAAAATTGTTCCATTTATTAATTTTTCGATAAAGCATACATCAAGAAACTGTTTTGTTAACTGTTTTGAAATAACATATTTTATAATGTGCAAAATTTGAAAGCTCATTTTAAGATATTTCTTATAGAAATTATAAGTTTCCTTATTACATTATGAGACAACACCCATAAGCGATACTTGTAAATTATGTTTCCAAGTTCTTTAGCTTCGATCGTTTGTTTTCAAGAACAAGGTCAACTAAATTAAATTGCTTGATTATACTTCGATTTCACAATAAAGTATAATAATATGGCTATTGGGTTAATAAATATTCTCAATGTGTTCCACAACTGCATGCGAGCCTCAGGCTGACACCGCACTCTTCCCCATAATTGCCACAGTCAGAAATGATCTCGAAATCAACAACTAAACTCAGCTCTATTTTTTTTAATGAAGAAGATGAAGATAAAAAAAAAGTGCAGCCACGGAGAGGTTGTTAACTCTTTTCATTCTGACATGCGTGAGAAAGATATTAGGTTTGAATTTTAAAAAAATTGTTTCGGTAGCAACACGAATTCATATCAATAGATAAATGTGTAACAGTGAGAAAAAAAACTAATAAGGAAGCAAATGACTATTCTTTTATAATTATGATAAATGATATTTTTTCTTCTTTTCTTTTCATCTTGTCTCATTATAATGTTAATTTATAGGTTGACATTTTATTCGTATTTATTGTAAGAAATATGTTAAAATTAGACTTCAAATTTTAGAATTATTTCATTTGTAAACTTATAATTAGTTCATTTCATTAGAATTATTTACTTTAAGTTAGAACCTAATTAAGGAAACTCAGCTCATAAGAACTATTTTCTGCTCTAATGCTATGCTTATAAGCAAAATGGAAAATTCTCGCAATAATTCATAAAAATTTTTTTGATTACGATTTTTTTGATTTAGTTGTTGATTTTCTTAAGCATAAAAATATACAGTAGACTCTCAATTAACCGGAGACGGAATATCCGGGACTCCGCTCCACTTTAAAGAATAAGTGACAATTCTTTACAAAACACAGACATAAATTATTTTTACTGCTAGTAATTGTAAATATAAATTTAATCCATCACAATTTGAGTTCTCTCTCTTTTTTGTATGAATTAAACTATAAACGTCCTATTGTATAATATTTTCCCATTTTCTATAATTTAAAAAAAAAATCATCAAAATTTGCTTTTCTGAGATTGTGCCGGTAAATCAAGAGTGTATTGTACGTGCAACTAAATTTTATAATGCGTGGTTTTAATATCTTCGATATTACAATTTGAAATTCTTTTACTACAATTATGAATTTTTGAACTACAATTTTTTTAAACTACATTATTTGTAATTAAAAAAAATTTTTTTAGTGTAAACTAATCAAGATCTTTGCCAGCTTTAAGAACAAAAAAGGATTAAAATTTCTTCACAACTTTTTGGAACGTTTTATTTCCTTCATAAGTGTACCTAAGAGAGATATAATTAATGGTAGAAAATTTTTGACAACATGCAGTCAGTTTAAAATCATGAAAAATAACATTTACGCAATGGCTATTTTTAAAACAAATTAGATAGATGAGCAATTTGAATAATCTGTAATAACTCATCATGAACTTAGTTGTTATCCTTGAGAAAAATTTATTGACAACAAGATTTTCGGATTCTAGAATGTGAGGCATTTACTTGTAAGGTTCATTTCCAGAAAAACTGGTTCAATGTTGAACCATAATCTGAACCAATCTTGCACTATTATACTGAATGAATTTGTTATAACCTTACTGAAAGATCAAGTTAAATCATGTTTCCGTTCATGTTAAACCATTCTATCGTGCTAGTAAGTATAAATAGTACAAGTAACTTAACACTAAATTTAAACGATATTATGGTTCAAAACACTAAATAATTTCAAACAATGTAAAATGAATGAGAAAAATAAGTAGAATAACAAATGATATATTCTTTTGTTGTTGTTTTTACAGTTTAAAGTTCAATGCTTTGTAACTGTTATGATTCCTTAAAAGACTAGAATCAAATCTTTAAAAAATGACACTATTGATGACAGTATATAAGTTAAGCTCATTCATTTACACTATTTTTGGTATAAACTTTTGCATCTTTTAATACAACACTTTCTGATCAAAATAATAATAATAATAATAATATTAATAATAATTAACTTCCTAAACCAAGAAGATAGCTAAAAATTCATGCTTTGCACTGAGAATTTCCAGAGGCATTTTAAGGCAGCTTAGCAATTGCGTACGTAACAAATAGTAGCTAATTCTTCATGTTCAAAATCTGCGAAACATTTTTAATGTCTTACACTTAATGACGCTTTGACTAACAAATAGTAGCTAATTCTTGTTGTCGAAAACCTGCAAAACATTTTTAACAATGCCGCTTTGACTAACAAATAGTAGCTAGCTCTTGTTGTCGAAAATCTCCTAAAACATTTTTAATAACACCTTATACTTAATGACGCTTTGACTAACAAATAGTAGCTAATTCCTGTTGTCGAAAATCTGCAGAACACTTTTAACAACACCTTACACTTAATGACTTCTTTGACTAACAAATAGTAGCTAATTCTTGTTGTCGAAAATCTACAAAACATTTTTAACAACGCCTTACACTTAATGACACTTTGACTAACAAATAGTAACTAATTCTTGTTGTCGAAAATCTACAAAACATTTTTAACAACACCTTACACTTAATGACGCTTTGACGAACAAATAGTAGTTAATTCTTGTCGAAAACCCGTAAAACATTTTTGATAACACCTTACACTTAATAACACTTCGAAAGTGTACACGAAAGGTTTAAAAAAGTAAATGGATTGTAGCATCCGTTATTACACAATGACACGGATGACAATGATTTGTCAAAACAATGACTTCAATGGCATGGCTTATAAACAATAAAAGCATTAACACAAAAGTTAAGCTCTTGAAGTAGTCCATACATGTGATTGTATTTCTTCCTGGTGTGAAAATATATCAGTAGCTTTTGAAACTTGCTTTAAAAATCCTTTTATTTTATGTATTAGTGGTGAAACCCTCTCTTTTTCTATAAAATTGTTATTTTTTGTGAAGACCATACATTTTTACATCTTCGTTAACTGCCTGATGAGGGAGAGCTCGTTCTTCTGGAAATGCGTAGTGTATTTTTCTGGGAATAATATTGTAAGAAGTTTTAACAAATGCTCATAAAATACCGGTATTGTAAATCATAGACGAACAAGCAGTTTAAGTCTCGTGTAAAGGTTTAATTTAAAAAATATATAATTGCTTTACTATGAACATTTAAAGAGTGAAATTTACTTCAAAATTAACAAAAATAAACTGAAAATACTTATTTTCCAATGTTAGTCAATGAAAGTCACTATTATAAGATTGCCATGTCATATAATATTAGAAATTATGGACTATCGTTTTAATATTAATAATAAAAAGATATCGTGATTTTAGATATTCAAAATTGTAATTAACAAAACATTTTTTTCCACCAGCCAAAAAAATAAACATTTAAATATATAATAACATCAAAATTAGTAAAGAAATAGTATTTATTCTAACCGTAAAAAATCGCCTTATAATTATTGACGACAAAGATACTAATTAATTTTACGAATCTTTACTGATTTTATATTAATTGATGTTGTTTTAATAGGTACCAATTATACTACTACAGATATCAGTATGGGTATCTCTTATGAGCATTATGAAAGTAATTCTTTTGCTGTTATTTAAAAAAGGATAAGTATCGGAGAAAATTGACTATTAGGAGTTGACTTCGAGCAATAGCCAATGGTATTCAATTTAGTTACATTTTTGACAGGATATGAGCTTCTAAAAACTTATTTTGATTAATCTAATAACGTAAAGCTACAGAGAAGAGCACCAAATAATAAAAAAAATAAAAATTCGAATTATTTTTGCTTTATTAATTGCGTCGGTATATGACTTTCAGCTTTATGCATGATTCCGCAGAGCTGATCAATTGCAATTTATAGATATCTACTTTTTTCAGAATGGGTAATCAGCTAGTAAGAAATAGAATGTTAGTTTAATTGATGTAAAAATATAATGATGTCGTATATTTGGCAGAGGCTAAAAAACATTTTCCCTGAATATAGTTTTATTATTGCTTAACTCCGCAGTTAATGCATGGCCACACTTGCAATTTACTCCCTTAATGGCCAATCGTATTCAGATTTTTTGCGCTTAGATCATTTCATTCGTTCCGGATGATTTGCCCGAAAAATGCAACTGTTGCCCCTATTCAACGATTAATATATAAAAGAAATAAGAAACCACCACTTCCTGCGTTGTTGTTTTTTTTTCCTTGAATGTTTTTACGAATAGAATCAAAATCATCGTCGCATCTGTAAAAGATTCTAGCATCCTCTGCCATTATGCTTACAAAGTATCGTGGTTATTTCCTCCACCATTAAACGAGAGGAGAGGGAAAAAAACGAAAAGATTCCATCTGAGTATGAGATTATTTTTGTTCTTATTTTTTTTCTACATCTTCACTTTCATTGTATGATTATTTTTTCTTTAAAATTTACTCCTTTCTTCTGCTATTTTTTTTCTTCTTCCATTAATACTTTTTTCCGCCTAACAGTTTCGTTTTTCTGGTCCGTTGCTCGCGGTCATATTCCACGTGAGTGTTAGCGGCGTTAAACACTTAACTGCGGCGATAAACAATTTTCCATTCCGACTTCAACCATTTGGTTCTCCTCTGATGATTACAAATGTTTTTTTTATCATTATTTTTTTATTCTTATACATTCTTTCTTACGAATGAAGTGTTTTTGCTACAGCTGCTTATATTTTTCTAGATTGCTATAACAACAATATGAAACGTTTTAAATTAATGATAAATAAATTCTTAAACAGTTCGAGTTATACAGTGATAATCGAAACTTTTAAAACTTGAATAATTTTTCAGGTTCATTAGTTGATGCAGAAAACGGGTTATTTAAAAACTCATCATCAAATAGCTCATGAGTTTTTTTCGATCTCCAATAATTTTAAGAACAATATAATGAGTTACTTATTCCAAAAATCGAGTATTAAATAGATATAAATGGTAAAATAAATTTTTAAGAGATAAAAGATTAGATAAAAATTTTTTAATAGGTTTGTTTTGCAATTTAGGATGTTTTGGTTCTCATGCCGAGAAAATCCAATCGCTACCCTTAGCTAAGCTCTCTTTTTCAATCTGTTTTGGAAAAAATTTAAGAAGTTATTAAAAATTTACAGAGAGGAGCACGAGAGTTGTTGTAAAGTATCATCTTCTAAAATCTGTATAACTCGAATATGAATGGATCAATATTAAAAACTTCCTATTTAGAAACACTTTATACCATAAAATACTGATTTAAAGTGTAAATCATGAATAAGAAAAAGGACTATCATCTGTACCCAAACACAAAACGAAGAGAAATAAGAAACATACAAAAATATTTTTAAAACAAAGATAACCCTCAATTTACATATTAGTGTATTTTTTTCGAAAATACATAGCAGCTTTTTAAAATTGAAAATATTAATATTTAAGTTTTGCAGACTTTGAAAAGTTGTTTCGGTAAAAGCGCGTTTTGAGCTTGGTAAAGCTGTAAGCGCCCGTACACTATTCTGTTAAACCTATAAATAATAAAACAATCATCAATAACTTTACAATATGAATGTATAGCTTATTTGCTATGATTGCAACAAATAAATAGTAAATAAGTTCGATTTCTGTAATGCACCAAAACAATTGCACAGTTCAAAAAATATCTCATTCATATTCATTTTTCACCAAAACTGTATCAAATTTATTGAACCATGAAGGATCGAGACTTTCCAGCATATCTTTGGAAATAGGGAAGTTGTTTCGAAATGCTAATCGAGAGATGATACCGGCGACTTTAAAATATGGGTGTATATCTGCGAATTAGAAAGTGTGTCAAAAGAACAAGAACATTTGTTCTAATTTCAAGAAGTGAAAACGACTTTTCTCCCTCAAAAATTCTTTTTTATTCCTCAATTGAAGAATTCTTTCAGATGCCGATCACCTATTCATAGAGCCGAGATAAATTCCTGACTCGTGATTTCGAACCAAATTGAGGGCAGCCGTTTTATTTATATTTTCAGAAAAACCTTCACTTAAAAAACCTGATCCATCTGAAATAAATATTCTGCTTTGGAAAGATGCCATAAATTAGTTACTAGCTATGGTCATTGTACAATAACAGGTTCAAACCCTTTTTCTTGATCTAATTTCAGGATGAATCTCAAAGAATTTAATGTGATTTGAAATTGGATTCAATTGCATTACTTTCCTTGAGCATTACACTATATTTTGTTGCAAGGAAGAAAAAAAAGAGACCAGTTTCAAACAGGAACGAAATTAAAAAATATTCATACGGTTTTGGAATGTCTAAAAATATTTAAGAATACAATCTTTATCATTTATTGAATTATTTTAATTATAGACAATTCGAGACTCATATGAAATTAATTATATGTAGCAACACTGGAAATAGAAACTTCTAAATAAACTAAATGTTCATTTCACACTATATATTCATTTCCCAAACAAATTAATCTAATAATCAGATGTAATATAAATTCATATTTATAGAAAGTCATAAATTTTTATTACGCTTTAGGTATTTTTCTGAAAAAATACCATCATTTCTCACTATATATTAACTATTTTTATGTTTAAAGGAAATAAAATTTATAAATTATTATCTGCTAAATAAATTTTTTAATGGATGTTTTAATATAAATTAGGAATTATCCCCTAACTTATTAAATGGTAATTGGCAATAATAAACGATTTTTGTAAAAAAAACGAAAAAAATTTATTGTCAAATGATAGCATATTTTGAAATGATGAATTATTTATATATTTAGCTAAAAATATTTTTCAATTAATGTTAACGAAGTAAATACTTTTCTCGTTCTTTCGTTTTAAGTTGAATAAAAGTTTTAATTTAATACTGAAACTTTTTAAAAGCATTATTGTATAACTCTATAAGAATTCCCTAGAACATTATTATAAAGTAATTAATATATTATTTCCAAAATATTTTTAGGCATTTTACTGAAAAAAAACATTGTTTCTCATTTTATATTAATTATTAGTATGTTTAAAGGAAAAGAAACTCACAAAGAAGTCTATTAAATAATTTTCTTTATCGCTGTTTTAACATAATTTTGGAATCATACACTCAAATTATTAGGTAGCTATACCAAACGATTTTTGAAAAAAATACCAAAATATTTTAACACTTATTGATAATTTGTTTATGTGTTTTGAACTATATATAACGATAAAAATCTTTTTCTGATACTTTAATTCTAAGTTGATTCTAAATTTCAATTTGGTAACAAAACTTGTCAAAAACATTATTGTTTTAAAATAATTGTTTTTATTTTTGTGGCAATATAAGCTTTGACTTCCATAATTGTATTGGAAGTAAATGGAATTTTTTCTCTTGTTTTAAGATCGATGATAACGGATTTTATTAATATTGTAATTTTTTAAAAGGAAAAAAACGTTTTTTAGAAAAAGTTTTTATTCTTAAATTTAACATGAACTAAAATTTCAATAACAAAAATTATTGACATGGATTCATTTGGCCTTGTCTAGTAATAATAGGTAAAATATTTTTTACTAGTTTATTTGAAATGTAAATGTAAATATTCCCTGGAGTGAATAATGCAACATAAACATAATTTATGAGAGGATGTATAAAATAAGAAATTTCTAAGAAACAATCAGCTTTGTAATATTTTAGAACAATATTCTTTTTTTAATAGTCTGAATGTGAAGAGGATAATCGAATTTTAATATTCAATGAGTAAATAACAAAGTTCAATAAATATAGATATATTTTTTTCTTCGGAAGAGCAATTCATGACTGTTAAGCTATTGTAATGGTATAATCATATAGAATAATCCTGTCTTAAAATTGTTTTTCCAATTTCCAAGGAAAAATATTACTAATTGTTAAAAATATAAAAAATTTCAAACAGCACACTTTTATAAAAATTAAAACTGAACATAAGTATTATTATGAAGTTCGTTATCATTCGTTCACTCAAAATTAGATTTAAAAAAAAAAACGGTGAATAAGAGAAAAATTCATAAAGTTTTGAAACTTTTGTGAAATATTCATATGAGTTCTAGCAACTGGAAGCCAAAAAGTTCCGACTTCTAAAGGGTGAGCTTTCCCTTAACACTATAAATTTTTAGTACTTTATGAGCAATATTTTAACGTTAATTCCAGTTAGTTTTCTAACATATAATTGCTTAAAAATTGAAAAAAAAACATTGAGTAAAGATATTATTTGGGAAGTATTTAGAATTTTAAAGCTATAAGGGGTAAAAAGAATATCAGCCTTTGGGAATAGAAACTAATTTTTTTTTTCATTACTTGAATCAATATAAAGTATGTTTCAACTTGAAATAGTTAAAAAATTTAAATAAAAACTTGCGTTAAACTTTATTTAGAAAGATATAGATTTTATAGTTTTAGATCCATATCAACTAAATTTCAACATTTAATTGCTTACAAATAAAAAATATACCTAAGACTTTTATTTGGAAGATACGTGAAATCGTTAAGTTTTTAAAGATGGGGAGAGTAATGTCATCTTCAGGAAATATGAACTATTTTCAATTCATTATTAAAATATATATACATAATTTATGTGCCAATATTTAAATGCTTGAAAATAAAAAAATGCGTAAAAATCTTATTTTTAAGATTTTTAAAGCTTATGGAAAATTTATACTTTAGGAGTATAAAATATTTTTTTTAATCACGAGGCTCTCTGTAAGTTATATTCCAGCATTTCAGTTCTCAAAAATTGAAAAAAAAAAAACAAAAAAAAAAAGGAAGTTAAAGTATTATTTGGAAGAAGGTCTACAACTTATGTTTTTTTTTAAAGGGTAATGTTTTTCTCAAGAAATAGGAACCAGCATTTGTTTATTTGAAAACACCCAAATTATGCATTAAAATTTTATTTATAAAGATACTAAATATTATGGTTTTAGGACAAAAGAGGGTGAAGCGCCCCTTCAGGAAGAGGGGATTTTTATTGTTTTCGTGTATTACCCCATATGAGCGTTTTCTCAAAGTTACAAATACACTACAATTTTTTTCCATAATTTTTCCCGTTTGAATGTACTAAATGTAAATATAACGGATGTAAATCATTAGGGGACGGCCAAACTTGCAAAACTCAAAAGCTCAGCATTCCCTCAAAAAATAAAAATATTAACAAATCTGCAAAATCTAGATCCTTATGTAGAGTAGCTCTAAGATAGTACAAAACATATCAAACATGTTCGTTCGAATTATTATTGTCTTTCTTCGATCATGGTCATTTATTGTCAATTTTATGACTAATGCTATATAAATCATAACAATGGGTCTGTTCCATGACATACAGCTTCTGGAGCCTACTCCAAATTTCTTCCACTTTTGAAAAGTTTATCGTTTAATGGTTGTTAATCGTTTAATTGTTGGTTTTTCGATTTATTCAAAAAATATATTAATTCAATATATACAATTTCACATGACGTCATTATTCTTTATTTAATAATAATTCCTTTATCAATTATTTAAATATTTCTTTCAGAAAATAATACTTTAATAAAAAAGTTGAACTCTTAAAGAATCATAAAATACAATTTATGATTTTTACAAACTTAGGGAACATTCTTACTGAAAGTAATTTGATCGTTCTACTTTAAATGCACCAATCAAATTCGCAATTTCTAAATGTGTATTTAATAAAAATTTGTATTTTTATGAAAAAATGATCAAAAAAATATTGTTGGTGCAGAGTTGGAAAATATTTTACATTAATATGAAAAGTTTGTTTTCAAAACATTTAAATTCTACAGAAAATCGTTTATTATAACAAAAAGAGAAGGAACTCCAATCTGCTCTGAAGATGAAAAGGAAAACAGATTAAACTCTTCAGTTTGTTTACGAACAGCATCATCAAAAGTTAGGAGCGGGCTCCAAAAGCTAAGTGTCAGGAAGTTGGCCCAATATATTTAAATGCATTTACACTCTTCAATGATAAACTAAAACTAAACATAGAATATTTTTTAAACTTCTACAGTCAACAGAAGGCTTCATTTTTCTCACTGCCATCTTCGTTCGACCATCACATGTGTTTTAGATTAATTTTTGTTGAAACCACCATCTCTTTTGGTTAAAATAAAGTATGACGTCGCGTCTAGGAGACCTATCGTGTATTAAGCCCGTTTCCTCTAAATTATCTTATAATAATTTAAATTAATAAAAGTATAAATAAAGTAAATGTATTATGTCGAATAAAAATGTCTTTAACCGTTTCATTAATACTTATTTTCTCAGATTAAGTAAAGTAATGTTTTTAATGTCATTTAAAATCATTTTGACAAAGCGTATCAACGACATTAAATCCATATTTAGCAATATATCTTAATTGAAAAAATGTGTTAATATTCCTTAGATTAAAAATTTTCTTTTAAATTTTCCCTGACTAATCGTCAAAACGAGTAAATTCACCCGACTTGAAACAAAAGCTCTAATTCGCAGCATTATGTATTTTTTAGAACATCAAATGGGAGATGAAAAACTAAACGCGTATAAATTATTTTTCTTGTAAATACATTTTATTTCTGTTGATATTTAATAAACTATTTAAACTATAAAATTTCCATTTTCTAAATGTTTGTTCTCATTTGTTTTAAACCAAAAACATTTTTAAAAATTTCAAGTGGTTTAGCAATACATTTCTAATAACAAGAAATGAAACAAATGTATAATTTTCGCATTTATTCATCTAGAAAATTAATTTTACTTTCTATAGAAGAATAAACAAAGAAAGTATAAATATTTCCAGGTATCATTTAAATCACATAGTGAACTTTGTTTTCCAATACCGGCAGAAATGGTTAATCTTTATTTCTCTAATTTTTCAATTAATTTCTATGTAATTCCAATTTTTAGTCATAACTATATAGAATAATACAATAACATTGTCAAAAAATTATGCAAGTTTTTGCATAAATATTCGAAAATTTATGCAATTTATTACTAATTCTTCATACAAGTATGCACACGTAATTAAAATTTATAAATAATAGCGTAAAATGTATGCTATATTACAGATTTTATATTTTATTTAAGTAATTAATAATTGTATTTATTGTATTATTAATAATTTTATTTAAATAATAATAATTGTATTGTATTAGCAAAAATTTTTTACTTTTCGAATTTTTTACTTAAAATAAAGTATGTAAAAGTAACACTACAAGTCAAAAGCGTCAAGCAAATAAAAAAAATAATTAAGCAAGAAACTAAGTTAAAACAAAATATAATAAAAATATCTTAGAACCTAAATAAATAAAAAATGTTTTTTTTTTCCCTGAGATCATGGCGTTCCTCTCACATTTTAAGTTATTAAAAGTAGTAGAATATCGGAAAATAGATAAATCGGGAAAAAGAAACTGCGTAATTTACATACCTAGATAACGTTTGACAACATCTGTATAATGCAAAAATAAATTATAAATACGATGCTTATAATATGTTCCTTCTTCTTTCCTTTCTAATATTTTTTTTTTAGTTTGTTAATGTCGGAAAGTGAATGATAATCAAGTCAGGTAATAGCATAATTTATATTGGCATCTGACATAGAGCTCCACCTGAAATTTAAGCGCTGTAGAAAGTTGGTAACAGGTCGACAGTTCCGTTTAAGATAAATGGCGATAAATTTTGCTTGCAGTGTTTGAGAAATAAGTAAACTTTTGTTGCCATCCAACAAGGAGTTATACAGTTAAAATCTGAGCACACTTGATAGGCGGAAAGCTGTTAAAATTGTGATTTGCGATAAATTCCCTTTGGCCCTAAATTTTATTTGCGGCGGCCAAAAAACGATTGAATCCTGCATTATCTTCAGACCAGACACAGAGCTCTAGTGTAGATTTAAGAACTCAAGTGAAAATTTTAGAACTCTAATTAGTCAGCAGGAAAGTGGTTGAAATTTTGATTGACCATAAATTTCTAGTGGCAATAAATTCAGCTTGTAGCGGTCAGACTTGTATTGTTATCTTGCACTGAGCTCTTGATGAGATATAAACTTGGTAATTTCTGGGAAACTAGTCGGGATTTTGATTGACGATATTTGACGTAAATTTCATTTGTATAGAAAAAAAAAAAAACTATTGATACTCGCTTTGTTATCAGGTAAAAAGCTCAAATGTAAATTTGAGTGCTCCAGCTAGTCGGAAAGTATTCGAAATTTCGATTGCACAATTCTCCACCAAGGATAGTTAATGAAAACGTAAATGCAACATTTCATATCGTAAAATTTAATATGTTTTCATGAATTTCATGGGAAATTAAAATTTTTATTCGTGTAATATCGCAAACAGCATCCACGAATCTTACTGTTGTATCGTTGAATGTCAGGGAGAGAGAGAACTGTTTTGTTTCTCTTTTCTTGTTAGAACTTTCTTTAATATCTCTATGAATTCATTATAATATAATATTACAATACCCATTTTGTATAATAGCACGACTTGTCTTGATTTTTATCATGCTATTAAAGATTTCTCTTTCATTTTGTAATAACCAGTTTCGGAAACAATAGGTAGTTATTTCCATACTGAAGGTATGTCATAAAAAAAAAGATAACATTTTAATCGAGCGTTATTCAGCATGAAAAGAAATATTTTCATTCACACAGCAGTTGTATTTTATTGTTATTTAGCAACTGTTATGGCGCGCTATCAATCTCTGATAAGCTATTTCTTTCTCACCAATAGAAATAAATAAATGTTTCACTGAAAAGTAAATAAAAAATTATATAAAGTGATTTTTAAAGCTGTTTATAAATAATGCTGAAATAACGAAACATTCTTTATTTATATTTTCTATAAAAAATACGGTAGAAAAAATTTAATAATTTAACAAAACAGGCTGTTCTACAACAATTTCTAACCCAATTAATGTCTTAATTCAGAATCATTTTTGAAGTGGCACATTTTATGTAAAATAAATTATTAATTAGTTAATTAAAATAAAAATTATAATACAAAAATAAAAAATATGCAGAAGTAATTCATTCATCAAAGGGAGAAAAAATACCCAATCATTTGAGAAAACGATTAAATTAAAGCGGATATTTGAAATCATTTTCTTATTTTCAATTTTAAAGTTCTTTTGGAATGAATTGAAGCAACCCATTAAAAAAATTTTTTTTGATAATAGAGAGGAATTTGAAAGATAATTTTAAAAATTTTCTAACAGAAAAAATTAATCTAAGAGTTTTTTTACACCTAAACATTAGGAAACATATGTATGCACACTTTTTAACTCTTTAACACTGGAAAATACTGATTGCCGAATCTTCAATTCTTACGGTTTAACATTGGGAAGTATGATTGCTGTATGCATATATATATATATATATATATATATATATATATATATATATATATATATATATATATATATATATATATATATATATATATATATATATATATATATATATATATATATATATATATATATATATATATATATATATATATATATATATATGCAGAGAGGTTTCTTTTTTTTTTTTAATTTAATTTTATATTTTAATAAATTTAAATTTGGGGAACTTCTTTTCTAAAAACTTGCTTTTCTTTGTTTAATGAGTAAAATTGTGGCTTTTTTCTTGTCAATTATTACTAAAATAAAATTTTACCTTCTTTTATATTTTTTTATATAATAATGAATTTATAGAAAGTCGTAAAATATTCCTGAAATCTAATAATAATAATTAAAATTAGAAAGACTGAGAGTTGAGCTGAAATTTTTAGATGCATAGTTATTGAAAAACAATTTGGAGGAAATTTCAATTGCCTTTTTGTTGACTGTTTCCATACCTTCAGACGATACCGAAACCCCTGTTATTATAAACTCATATTACTTTCTATACTCATATTACTTTCTATTCTATTACTTCTTCTAAAATTTGTAATCTTTCTATTCTATTACTTGTTCTATTTTATTACTTGTTTTAAAATATTCATACGTTAAATTTTCGTATGGGCAATTGACATTTTTATAAGGTCATTTTATTTAATAGACAGTCTTTTCCTAATTTGTATTCAATACATTAAATAAATGGAAAATTGTAAAAGAAAAATTAATTTTTCTTTTACACAAGTCACACAAATATTTGAATGTTTTGTTATTCTTAGAAAATGTGCATCAAACGAACCTTTTGGAAGAAATAAATTAGAGAGGAAAAAGAGAAGAACATTTTTCAGCCATTTACAGAATTTGACCCTTACAACATAATGTCCAAACCATTGCTCTGTACAGCAGGCTCCTATCAAAAGGTCAGCTCGATGCCGCTAGCTGTTTGCACGGTCGAAAATGCAAGAAACCTAATGAATAACCTCATATTACGAGGATCACAAACAAATAATTCGAAAATAATATCTTTGCTTGCACGATTTAAACTTGGTTCCAAATTCCTATGCCATTAATATGGTTTAAACGAAAATTGAAAGAAAAAGTATTTACTAGGACTAATTTATTTAGTTCTGGATGGGTTGGATATACAATTAAAAAAGGAAGCTAGCTTGTAATTGTGTACTTTTTGTCATAAAGGCACAAAATACAACGAGAAAAATCCTGATTATGGAACGGTTTAATATGATACTTAACCACATAATTTAGTTTCCTGCTAGATAAGATACTTAAAATAAGTCTAAATAAAGTCTTGTACGTAGCTTTCAAATGCGGAGAAGAGAAAAAAAGAAGAAACAAAATTTTACTTATGCGTCTGTCATTCAAGTTGATTTATTGCAGAAAATATATTTTTTCAGATGTCTGACTGTTGTCAAAGCATTCTTTCAGGACAAATAAATCACGACACATAATTCTCAACATACAAAGAGGATTCAGATATGTCATTAGTTTAGTGTTAATAAAAGTTATCATGTTATTTACATGTCTTTATACTTAAACTAATATTTTTTAAAAAGATATTTTCTGTTTTTTATTTTTCAAAATTAAAAGTTTAAATCCTAAATAACGATTTTTCTTTAATACCGTGTTAATTTTTCGAGTTATATTACTTTATAAATATCGTTGTATAAACGCAATATTTCATGACATTTTTTTAAACTGTTTCACTACAATTAAACACCTTGTTCTAAATTTGCAGCAAATTTTACTACAATAAGATGTGGACGAAGCATACTCGATTTTAAATTTTAACTAGTAACGTGACAACTGACTTAAAATTAAAATTGTAATTTATACCTAATACATCACCTCGCAAAGTTCGTCAGAGCTTCTTATAGGTGTGAAGGCTGAGAAACTATAATTAATTATTTACTTTTATAAACGGTCTCCTCAAGTGAATGTATTTTTAAAAAATTTTCAAAACTGCATGTTCAAGCGTTTCAAAGATACAAAGGGAAAAGTCACTTTAGAGTAACTTTATACGTATATAGGTACAAATAAAATATGTGCTGTTTATAAAAAAGAATTCTTTCATAAATCTAACTATTTGAAAGTTTAAAAACTTGATGAAGCAAATTAAAAAATTTTTGCGATTTTTTCATCAATAACATTTTACGAATTTTTAATTTTCTATATTGCACAGAAAAGTATGCTCAACACTTCCAGAATATGGTAAAACTTTTCGTATTTCAGGCTTCATAGGTATACCAAAAAGCTCGGTAATTTTTACCGAAGAGCTTTGGTAATGATTTAGGTGAAACTAACAATAAAACATTTTTTCATAATTTGTGATAAAATTTGGTAAAAGTGATAAAATCAGGTAATTTTGTCAGTGTACTTTATAGAAATGGTATAAAAACCTTTTATTCGGTTAAATTTACAAAGCAGTTTTTGAATTTTTTACTAAATGTGTGGTAATAAGAACTATAGTTTTTAAAACCTGAATTTACGCTAAACCGTTACTATATAAACGGAAAAAATACCAAGTGAACAGTTCAGTTTTATTTAGTTATATTTTAGTTTCATTAACCAGAATTATGTATATATATTTTACCAGAATTGTTATTACCAATGTTAAGTTAATTTTATCAGAATTTCTTTCTCTGTGTGACTAAGACTAAAAACTACACGTGTTTAGCTTCCTAATCACTTACTTTAAACCAAACGTGATACTACAAACTTTATTACAAAGCGTGTTAACTAGGATTGTCTTTTCATAGAATTGAAATATTAAGGTAATAAAAATTGAAACAGTAGAATATTCCTATTTTAGCTATAATTTGTTCTAATTAACTTCTTCATTTCTATTTTTAAATCCGAAATTGAAGTTAGCTAGTTTTGCCCCAGGACAATTAATTTTAAAACTCCATAAAATATGTCATTTTAAAGTTGCTTCACTCTAAAAGTAAAAAATCTTGAACTAAACTAGTTTAGCATGACGAGATTTTAAACATTTTTTAAAAAGTAAATCAAACACATAAACGTGACTAGGATGTTCAGCCAAATTACAGCACGTCACATACATTAATGCAGGAAGATTTAAAAAAAATAATCTAAATACGTAAATGAGCTTCTAACTTTGTAACACATAATTTATATTAAATTTAGGTTTTTGTAATGAATAAGATTTAAAGATGACGCTATTTCTTCCTGGTCAAGCTAGCTTTCAACACCCTCATACAAGGAAGACAGCTCTTCTTAAGGATTTCTTCCTTTCTTTTTAATGTTGTGGGCCGAATCACGTATATCAAAAGGGCGGAAAGTTTTCACTTTTTGTAAACAAAATGTGAGAGGAATCTTCAATTTTTCAGGAAGTTTAATATTATTCGATGACTCAAAAAGATTAAAAAATTGCTTGCTTGATTTGAGGATGCGCATGTTTAATAAGATTCGAAAATATTGTTCAGCAGCTAAATTGTTTATTTCTCTAATTATAATGAGATTTTTATTCTTAAAAATGTAGGAATATCACGACAGCGTCATGACTAAGAACTGACGTTTGAATCGTTTTCTATTGATGTATAAATAATTGGATCAAACGCATTTTTTCAGTAAAATATGAATACAATACTTTTACAGCAAATACTTTTAATTGTCAAATTATGAACTAAATTAAAAATCGCAAAAAGTTATTCAACTTTCAGATAAAATTTTTCCCTTTATAATGGTCAACTTATAGCAATGACCACAAAAAATAAAACACACTTCCTTCTAACAAAATAATAATAATAAATAAATAAATACATAAATTGTTTGTTTGTAAGAACAACTAAAGATTTACAAATTTTTTTTCATAAGTTGAAGTACAGTTTTAAAATTTTTTTAATAGAAAGTTTTTTTTTTACTGAAATTAAAAAATGCAAGGTTAAAACCAATATAATGATTTACCCTTTTTGTAAGGTGACATTTTTACATCAAACGGTTCATTAGTATTGTTTTCTAATATGTAGTTAAATTACAAGATTCCGGAACTTTCGCAACATTTTTCAAACCTCGTATTTCCGTTATAGTGGTGTTTTTCACCAAAACACTCTACTGAACTATTTGAAATTACGGCTTGAAATTTTACTTTTAAAGCCTTTCAATTTTCCTAAAATTTGCGTTTTTAAAAAATAAGGAAAATTTCTTATCGAAAGTATCAAAATTAATTCATTTCTCTTGTGAACGTTTTTTTTAATGAATTATTTATTTATCCAGTAAATAGATTTGCTGCAAACATTATCAAGAAAAGTCATTAATTTCTATAGTGAACCGTGACTAATTCGATAAAAAAAGGAAAGTTAACCTATCTTCGTTTAGATAAGAAAAACGTATTTTCATGAGAAAGGAGCGTTTTAAGTTAACACCGTTAGAACGGAGCATTTTTGGTGAAAATAGCTGTGTTTTTCATCAAAAAACTAAAAAAATTGAAACGAAGACTCATTATATTGCCCCCAACTCCTTAAATTGCTCAAAATCTTTCAATTTCGATAATATGTTACTATATATAACTATATATACGATATATAAACTATGTTACTATATATACTATATATAAACTATTTTTCCAATCAATTATTTATTACTTTTTTGGGGACATGTTTCATAAATTTTAATTTAATAAACAAATTTATCATAAATATATTTTTAAAAAAATTCAAAAACATATGAGGTAATTTTAATACGATTTTGTCATAGTTTTTGCATCTTTTTCATAAACAAGCAGATCAAAAAAAGTTGTTATAATTTCCATAAAGAATCGCGACTACTACGAAAAAGGGAAAGAAAGTTTAAACTTAATTTCGCTTAGAAAAAATGTACAAAAAAATATGTAAAATATAATGGCTTTACATGCTATTATTTTTACCGTAGTGTAAATTAAACATATTACCAGTTTAATAAACAATTATGCTCAGTAACTAAAATAATTGAAAAATGTTATGCTTTTCAAAATATTGCAAAAAAGCATAGTATTAAAAAGGAATTCACAAATATGCAAATAAAAATATTCTAGATACCTTTTATCATGAAATGTTTAAATCCACACATAGAAAAAAAATCATATATCCAAGGCTATTTTCTTATTAATAAGACAAAGGTAAGTAAATAGAAAATAAAAATCCTATAAATGCATCCTACAAAACAATTTAGCTTACGATTGACAGAAGGCTATTATACCTTAATTCGTGAATCACAGATTAGATTTAAGTATATATGATCAAATAAAAATATATATAATCAAATAAAAATGAAATGAATTGACAAGCAAAAAATAATGCAAATAATTTCTAAAAATATAAGTCGAAGTGTAAAGCTTTCCAAATAAATATTTGTTTTATAAAGATAATGCATGCTTGAATCTTTGGAGGTAAGGGACTGGGATTGTTTGAAGTTAATCCTTTTCTAATCTAATCAATAAAATATTTGAATCACATCCGTAATGATAGGAATTCCATTTTTTTTCAATTGCGCTGCAAATGCAAGCTTTGGACTGTATTTTAAATGTTAAAAAAAAGTATTTTAAAATTCGTTTTCTGAAAGTGACCGGTATTGAAAATGACGCTGAGTTAAAAAGTTTAATTTATATTCTTTTTTAATCATGATTTTTAATATAGTATATTTATTGTTTTTTATTATTTATGTTTTGGTTTAGTTGGAAATTTAGAATCGATATCAATAAATTCCCATTAAATTTGATCACATTATTTATGTCATTATTCTTAAGATTCTAAGCGATTTTTTTTCTATTTTCTGCTAATTTTATCTACTTTACCTTGTTTGAAAAACATAAAAAAATATTGGGAAAAAATAACATACTCACAAAAATTATACCGATGAAAGTTAATAAAAAATGCATACAAAACTAACATTTAACCACATTTTAGGTTATATTTGCTGTGGATATAGCAATTTTGTACACTGTAGCAACCAAAGCTAATCATCTCTGGTCATTTGAAAAACCCATTGAATTTTTATTTTGTTTTAAATTAAGCAAGAGCTCGAAAACATGAGTTATAATCCGAATTTTATACCTTCGAGGCACTATTTTATATTTTCGAACAGACATAATATGCATATATTTTAACAAAATTCTTTTCTTGTTATTTAAATCCAATAAAGAAATTGTGTAGCAAATTGAATAGATACTTGGGAAATAGTTTTAACTCTAAAATAATACGAAGCAACTATAATTATATTTATAGTAATTATAATATTATAGTCATTAATAACGAAAAATAACTTACTCACGAATTTAGTATAGCGAATTCAGAAATATATTTGTATGCAACTGAATATAAATGTAACAGAAAGGTATTTGCATGTTATAAAAGCAAAAGGTTGCTCTTAAGCAGACTATCACACATACATTTAGGTTAATTTATTTGATGCTTAAGCCGAAGACAAAATTTGTTATTAAGCCACACAACTTTCGAGAATTTTTCTTACTTCCCTTTAGTTTGAAGGGGATTTTTTTTTAAAAAATTACATCGCAATTTGACTTTCATAAACTTTTTTTTTATTTGGTTTTCACATTTTTTAAATAATTGGCAAACATTTTTCTTTTTTTAGAATTTTGTCGTTTGTTGGTTACTGACGTAAGCATAATGAGAGACATTTCTTTTGCTTAATTTCTTCATTTTGAAAAATGGTAAGTACTTTTGTTTATTCATGAGAAAAAAATTCAAATAATAAGGAACTTCATTTAGTTAGGAAAAATTTATTACATTGGGTAAATGCGATAGCGAATAGAATGAGTTTATGACAATTTTCACCAAAAAGGTATTGGAAAAAAAGTGAATAAAAAAATAAAAAAATGAATTTTTTTCACTGTAAATGTTAAATTTCTTTTAATCGATATAATTTTTTTACTTGGATATATATATGAACATTTAGACGAAGATGAGAACAATGAATTTAAGAGCAAAACAAAGCACATCACATATCTGCCGTTGACTACTTACGAAATTTCCATGCATTAGAAATAGTTCATCAGAAATTTAAAAAAGATATATTTCCTAGTGTCATTTTTTTCATTGTCCTTATTTTATCTTTCAATTCAATTGTCTTTGCTTTCCGGATAAGCCGGTTTCCAACACCCACGAGAGCAATGCTTTTATTTTTGGAATGATGAAATCAGTTTTTTAAATTGAATCTGAAAATCTTATCAAACAAAAAGATTGCTGATGTAGCATCATTTCACCACAATTCAGTAAAGTTCAAATTACATATAGTAAATGAACAATTTGTATAAAAGATTCTGGAATTAAAAGGGGAAATATATAAAGGGGAATTAATACAATGCAATATTTTGAACTTCTGAGTTAAAAAAAATTTCCTAAATCATTCAATGAAAAAATGATATCTTTTTATTGAATGTAAACGCGTACGATTAAAATGAAATTGAGACTCAAAATCTTTTTTTTTTCTTTTTCAATTTTCATAAAGTGAGTTTTTGCGAGAATTTTTTTTGTCCTTTTTTACTCCTAGCAATGAGAAACAACAAAAAGTTAAGTGAATTGTTATTGTAATAGATTTGTTTCCATTATACATCAGTAAAAATACGATTTTTCGATTTTATTACTAGAATAGTTTATATAAAATAAAAAACTTTAGTATCGCACAACTTCTCTCATAAAATCAAAAAATTTTACCTTTGATTTAGGATTGTTAATTTTTCTTAAAATGGGCGATGAATCACCTCGGTTAGTCTTAACAGGGTCGTGGGCAAAACATTTTGTGGGGTTCTTTAAATATTCTCTCAAAAAATGGATCTCTTAGGGCCCTATTAAATTTGCTCTAAAATTAGGAAAATAAGTATGTACGATAATTTTCTTTTTCGAACTTCATCCCTAAAAGAACCACCTTAACATTTTTTTCCTTCTTTTCTAGTTCTCATGTTTTTCAAATATTATACGCATCGTTTAATTTTTATAAATAATCGCTTATTATATAGATAGGCGTGGGTTCTTAGAAGGCAGAAATTTTGTGTTCATGGCCAACATTAACACACAATCTAAAAACATTGAAATATATCCCATTTTCTAATACTTTATATAAGAAGACAATGAAAGATGTGTAGTAAATGGTGACTAGTGCACGTTAAATCTGTCGGGTCATAAAGTCCTCCATGTTCCCATACGAAATCGATATCTCTGGGCTACTGGTTCAGGAGCTCCCTTATATTCTGTATTGGTATCAAAATTACAAGGATACGAAGTTGAACATTGTTAGTCGTAAACCCAGAATTGGGTCGTTTATTCAACGACGGTTAGAAGATTAAAATAAATAAAAAATACTTTATGTAGGATAGAGCACTCGTTTCCCAACTCGGTGAATGGGGTTCGAATCCCAGAGATGGCTGGTCGATACGAATTCCGCTACCGGCTCACACTGACCAAAGTGCTAACGTAAAATATCCTCAGTGGTAGACAGGTCAGGGGTTAAAGTCCTCTTGCCGTCGGGCTAACAGTGGGAGGTTTAGGTGGTTTTTTCTCTCTATGTAACGCAAATGCGAGGTTATTTCCATCAAAAAGTCCTCCAAGAAGGCAGATTTCTCCCCATATTTGATCCAGGAGCTCTGTTGTCTTCTAGGTTGGTTTCAAAATTACGAAGCTACGAAGTTGAAGATTGGTAGTTGTAAACTCGAAATTGGGGCGGTTGTTCAACGACGGTTATAAAATAAAATTCTCTAAATAAAATGAGGTGACCCAGGTTCGAATTCCAGCGATGGCTGGTCGATACAAATCCGCACTCGGCTCGCACTGATCACAGTGCTGACATAAAATATCGTCAGTGGTAGACGGATCATGGATTAGAGTCCCCTTTCTGCCAGGTTAACTGTATGAGGTTTTCGTAGTTTTCCTACCCATGTAACGTAAATGCGGGTTAGTTCCAACAAAGAGACAAAGCATCCACGAAGGCAAGTTTGTCCAAATGTTTGATCCAGGAATCCTTTTGTCTTCTGGGTTGGATTTAAATTACAATGCTACGGAGTTGAAGATTGATAGTCGCAAACTCAAAATTGGGTCGGCATTTTAACGCCAGGTTATAAAATAAATTAGTTATTTGAATAATTTTCTTGAGAGGAGACTCTAAAAAAATGGACATCCCTGCCTTCAGTTGTCCTGGCTAAATTATCATCAAGTATGATTGAAACAAAAGTTGATTCTCGAATTTTCAATATTATAAATTAATAATAAACAAAATAAAAATTAACAAAAAAAAATTACAAAAAAAAAATTAGCAAAATAATAATTAATAATAAACAAAAAATAAAAATTAACAACATCGGCGTGGGACCACCAGAAATGCGGGATCATAATAAAATTGCCAAATCTTAACAAGATCTAAAAGAGTAAAAACAATCTTTATGGTTATCTCTATGAATTCGTTAATATTTACAGTGAATAGAAACAAGGAAACCAATTAAGTCCCACTCATCCTTATGTCGTGTTGCACTGACTACAACACAGAGGTTGAATAGGATGTTTGGCAACTATTATTATTATTATCTTTTAAAGCTATAAAATCCGAAGATTAAGTAACTTGGAAACTTGTAACCTGGTTATGAGTAAATAAAAATGTGTTGCAACATTTAATTTATTTTTACAATACTTAAAGCTGTTATTGATCAAAATGTCTCATTTATCTACTAATTTCATTTACAAACTATTGTCATTCATCTAACAAATTTTGTTTTACCAAAGCTATTTAACTATCTTGAAAAATAAATACCGTGCATGCATGTTTTTTTTTTTAAATTTCGCCGCGTTAAATAAAATTTTTAAGGAATTGCGAGTAGTTATTTTATTGTTCTGAGTTGAAGTGAGTTGAGTTAAATCATGTATAAAACATGAAAAATAATTCAGTTTTTTTTTAAAATTAATTTTAAAAAAAATAGTAGGTACTCCATAAATATAATAGCGGAGTAATTTATTATATGGTTATTTTCAAAATTTAAAAAACAAATGTCCAATTTGTTCTTTCCCTAATTTATTGTTATCCTATAATAATGTCAGAGAAACTGGCCCGCTGAGCAGAAAAGCCTCAAGGGAGTGAGTTTGTTTTCAATTTGAGGGACCAATGTATTAGCCATGACTGGTCAGCTAGGTGGAGTTTAAAGGACTCCCTCTAGAGGAGAAAAAATATTTACATTTTTCTATTAAATGAGTTTTGATAAAAACTAGGTTGTTAATCGTGGTTATAATTTAGGTTATTCGTGGATGCTCTCCAGCTAAGTACGAGAAAAAATTTTTTTAGCATTTTTCAGGAGAATCGTCATTTAATTTCTTAGTAGAATACCACGTCTAGTTAAAATGTACCTACATGCAAAAAAAAAAAAAAAAAAAAAGAAGTTAACTGTAAAAAAAAAAAAGGTTATCTTAAGAATTTTGTTAAAGATGTTGGCCTTTATTCTAATAGGATTTTTTTAACATAGGCAACTGCAGGGGAATATAAATTAGTTACTACCATGAGTATTAATAATTATAATCGCATGTATATTTGCGAAAATACATCATAAAATACTTTTAAAAGCTAATTGCAATTTTTCTTACAGTAGCTAAAAATGATTACGTTTAATTTTGTTGAATATGTCTCCAAAAATAGTCAAAATATTTTCAGTAACTACGAATGCATTAAGTTCTTGACATGGCTAGCAGTTTTTGAAAGAAGGGAGTTTTTAAAGTTAAAAATAAAATTTTAGCCGTATCGATGTTGTTATAGTTTGAGAAGTCCTCAGTCTTACATGAAGTTAATTTACGACGGCACATTTTATGAAAAAACAAGCTAAATTTGTAACTATTAAGTCACAAACCAAATGGATAGAGCGCTCGCTTTGAACACAAGTGATTCGGGTTCGCATCTCAACGATGACTAGCTAAATCAAACACAACGATAAAGCAAAATATTCACACTGGGTAAGATGGGGCACATGATAGAATCATAATTATCATCGGCCCAACCGTGGGGGGGGGGGGGGGTTCTGATTTTTCGTCTTAGGTACCGACAACTAAGGCAAGTTTGTCCCAATACATGACTAAAAAAATTCGCTGAATTTTTCAGTTAAGCTCAAAAATTACAAGATTATGATGTTAACATTTAAAGTAGCGCATTCATCATAAATCGACTGTTTAACACTGTTAATAAAATAAAATACTGCTTGTATGTATCTATAGATAAAATTGAAAAGGTAGACATATAGTAGAGTGGGTAACATACAATTGTTTCCCTAGTAATATTTACATTGTCATCAAGTATCTTTAATAATAATCATAATAAATAATTATAATAAATAATAATAATAATTAATAACGATAATAAATAATAATAATAATAAAAACGATAGGATTTTGAAAAGTTTTACCGAAAATCTACAGCAATTTAATAGTTTACACGAAATGAATATTTTATTATTATATTTTTAAATTTATTTAAATTATTAAGATGTTTCATTGCATTATATAAACGATGTTCAAATTGACGTTATTTGAAGGCTTGTCTTCAATTATGTATCAATTGGTTGCCAATAGCAAGCAAAAAATCGACAATAATCAGCTATGATAATAATAATTAATGGACTGCTGCAGGGCAACTGATTCACTTAAGCCATACAGATTGAAATATTTTACCGAAGAAATAAAGGGTTGAAATAGGTTGACAATTAATATTGAAACTCATAACTAATGATAAATACTCATATACAGATAAAAATATTTGTTCATTATTCAACTAATGAAACAAATATTCAATCCTTCTTTCATACAAAATACTTAAATTATGTATAGCATATCGTTTTTCCGCTTTTGAATAAAAGCATATAAAACATAAAATAATCAAAAACTTATAAATTCTACTTAAATTCATGAAATCAAAAATTAAGAGCATTGTTTAAACTAAATTACACTTACTTTATCAAAGCTCCTGGTGTTTTGCGAAAGTTATTCAGTTGTCGATGAATAGAAAATCAGAAGAAAATTAATCAAAAATACATTTTTTCTCTTATTTCTATATTCAGATGCAGACACCCAATATCATATAATTCAACGCATTCCGAAAATCATAGTCGAAAAATATATTCCGTACATTCATAAAAATCAATGAATCTTCAAATTAAATTCATTATTTAGCGAAGTATGTTCACAGTAACGATTCGAGTCGCTGGAAAGATATCTCCATAGAGACATTGTCCACCGCGCTCCTTCGAAACGTCCATCAACAAGTGTAAGTTAATCCGTGGGAAGCAAGAATTCGAGAACTGCTCCGCATCACTTAAGGGTTGCTAGAACAGAAGAGAAAAACCTGATTTGTTTTACACATTGAGTTAGAAATAAGAAGAAAACAAAAAGCGCCAATGCGAGTTATAAGTTGGATATGCAAACGATTTTCTATTCAATCATTGTCTTAAGAATTTTCAATGGAAATTCGATTGATTCCATTGGAAATCAAGATAAAGAATATTATTTTTTAATTGATAGAACAAAACTACGGAAACGAAAAGGAGAAAGACCAGATCTTTCCTTTTTTTTTTCTTTTGTAGTATTGTGGAGAATATTTTTTTATAAATTTTTAAATTCGATTGATTGCTTATTAAAGGCTGTAGTTCCCTTAGTATAGAGAAAAAAGAAAAGAAAAAAAAACCACGTTCCGTCTACTTTGTAATATTTTTTTTTACACGAATTAGAAAAATTAGCCTTCAAATTTTATTTAAAAGTTGATATTGTAAAATAAAATAACAGTATTAGATTGGAGCACTTTGGGGTAACACACCATCGGGTTTTAAAAAAACTTATAAACTTTAACTGATCTAAATATGCAGACTGAAAAAGCTCAAAGATATTTCATTTTCCTCGAAAATAAATTATAAAAGCGGATAAAAAAATTTTATTCCTGAAAAATTTATTTTGAAAGTTTCTTTAAATACAAACTAAATCAAGTTCCTTAACCCCTTCAGGAACATGATCACCTATATGTGATCACGCGATTCTCCCTTCACGGCCCACAATATCATGTATGAGTGAGCCTTTCTGATTCTAGCGGACCACACACGGACGTAATCTCAACAGTACTCTCGTATTAGTACGCATAGGTACTTTTTAGAGAGTATAAACTAGGATTTTGCAGACTTGGGATAGCGCTTCTTTTTCCATCTGCCTGTCCTGAATAGATCAATCAATAAATGATAGTTTTATTAATTTTTTAAATTTTGAAGGAGATGCAATTACGCAAATTTTTGTTCATAAAAACTGCAAATGACCATGCAAAACATGTGGTTCTCTATGGAAGGACGCAACCTTCTCATATTTTAAAACTTAAATATTATTAACACTCTTATACATTTTATTTGATATTCTTTCAATGAGATAATTATTTATGATTCTACTTAATATTGAAGGTAAAAAGGTATGTTCCAATTAGAATCATAAATTAATCTACATATTCCAGCCCGAGTTCTTCTAATCAGTTTGTTCAATTGCATTTATGTTTATGATTTTTAATTTGAAACTAAAGAGATCTGTTAATAAAACAAGTAATTAATAAGACAAGTATCATAAATATAATTGTTAAGCTGAAAATACAAGTAGTTTATTATATGATATCTCTAGGTAATTTAATTTATAAGATATAATTTAAAGATGAATTGGGCTGGATCATAAATGTGACATTAAATTTGTGAAATAAGATTATAAATGAAAGATTAACTGTTAGTATTAGATAGAGCTTCCGTAAATTTTTAAGACAACGGTTAACTTCTCAGGACACTATCAAGTACGGACCACTGTCACTCAAATGTTGAGATACTAGTAGTAAGTAATTATTTCAAGTTTAATAAATTAGACATATTATTCATTATAAAGTGATGAAAGGGTATATCTCTATTAAAATAAACTATAACATTTGATGCACTTAATTTTATTTTCAAAATCGGGATAAAAAAAAATGAAATTGAACAGACTAAAACGAATAAGTAGAAAAATTCTGTTTTAACTGGCATAATTTTCAGATGTTAGGTTTACTTTGTGATAAGTGAAAAAAGTTCCACATTTAAACAGCTTTCGTATTTAGTTTTGATAGCAGCATAAACTGAAATAAAAAGTTGTATAAGTCATCACTTGAAATGGGCGAATTATGGTCCGTCCACTTGCCAACTTACCTTAAATATTTTGTTCCATTCGCTATACTTTCAGTCCTCATTATTATTATTTTTTTAAAATTTCGTTTATCAATTTCAACTAATTCTTCTTAAAGTTTGTTTCGAATCCCCAATGTCAGGAAGCTCTGGCATAATGAATTTATAATGACGATTCGAGCCTAAACTTCAGTTAATAAATACAAAAGAAGTTAGTCGTTTAGAAATCCAGAGGTTGTAAACTATCGGAGAGGACCACTGCACTAAAAGCAAATAATGTACAGCGCGGGAAATAAAAAAAGAGTGCACAGATAACTTTTGATCTAATGATCGAATTTTCGCGGAATTTAATGTTCTTCAGCGTCAAGACAGCTTTGGATGGGATCTGGCATTCTCCTCCATTTTTCGGTTTTCAGAATATCCATCTAAGGCAGGGTTTCTTAAGCTGTGGTTCATGAACCCCTAGGGGGTCCATGAGTCATATTTTGGGGGTCCACTAACTACTCATAATTTTTAAAACTTCTGTAAGCCTACCCATTGCATGTAAAGCGATCTATGGCAGCTATAATTCCGTTTGCCACGGTGTATCTTTGCGAAGCGGGATTTTCCACACTCGTGACAATAAAAACAAAACATCGAAATCGATTGAATGTTGAACATGATATGCGCGTTGCTTTGTCGAAAACTATCCCCCAATTCAATTTATTAATTAAGGAAAAGCAGCATTCCTTAATTAAAAAATTTTAATTAAGGAAAAATTTTAATACTATTAAAATAATAAAATTGTTTTCTTGGATGGTTTTTGCAATTATTTTTTTCACAGGGAGGTGGTCTGTGACTTCTTAAAATTTTTTAAAAGGGGTCTATTTTACCAAAAAGGTTAAGAAACATTGATCTAAGGCGAAGTTTGCCTCTTTCTCTAGTTCGTATAAGCTTGGCTAGAAATAGTTTTCGGCAGTTTCGATCTGCCTGCATTCTAACCAAATGTCCAACCCGTTTCATCCATTGGATTTTCAAACATTTCACAAAATCAGGCTTTTTAAAGATTTTACATAAGTATCGAAATTGTTCGCCTTCGCTATAAGCCGTCCACTTTGTTTCCACCAAAAAATATTTCTTAGGACTTGCAGTATAAGAACTATATAAACTTAGGAAGAGTTTTATATATATAAAAAAATAATAAATAAAAGAAACATGGAATTTAATATAAATAAAAGAAAATCGTAATCAACTCAAATGAATGACATAAGAATTTGAAGAAAACGTACATTCTCAAAATAAACGTAACTTTTTCCCCACAGATTTGCATTCTTGATTCTTAAAATACGTGAAGTATTCGTAATCTTAAGAAGAAAAAAAAGTTTATAATAGCTCAATCAGGAGAGTGATTGAAAGTTAGAACCTATAAATGTTAATATTACTTTTTGTGTGTATTTCAAAATTTCTCGAGAACTTTCTAAAAAAAACCCAAAATTTTTTGCATGATTATAAAATTCTTTTATTTGAAGATTATTCTTTAGAATAATCCATTTTATTTAAAAATAATCGAGAAAATTTTGAATTGTAAGAAGCTTTTATATCCTTTGAAAAGAATGTAATTGTAAATAGCGAAGTATAAAATTTAAACGAAATAGAGTGAATAGTTTATGAAATTTTGTACCTCAGACGAACGATTTAGCTTCAAATTTGCCACTTACCATCCTTTAAAAACATATATTTTATAAAAAATTTTCTTTGGATTAATGAATTTTATAACTGTGAGCAAAAATTTCTCCGATTCGGTTAATCATTTATAGAGATATGGCGAAATACACAAAAAATTAAATTAATATTAAGGAGCCGAAATTTTCGAACGCCGAAGAAGAGCTGGCTTTTAAACAGATTCATATTTAAAAAATTATTAAATTGTTTCGAAAAATCGCAAAAATTATCGAGATTTTCCACTAATAATGCCCTCCCTTTCAAAATTTTTTCTTTTCTTGGTTGAATAAGTTTGATTTTAAGGAATTTAAAACGTCATTACTTTTGAATAATTTAAATATTGGTAATAAGTTACATAATCAGGTTGTTCAGTCCAAAACTGCCGGTGAAATCCTCTATTTGTTTACTTTAGGTTAAAATTAATGAGCAATTCTAAATTTTTTCTTTTGAGAAATTTTAGATAAAATATTAAAGCTTTTCATTATCAAAAAATTGTAAAATTTCGTGTTGTTTTTATGATTAGCAGAAAGGGTGCTGGCTGAAAAAGAATTAAACTTAACAATTATAAATAACTGTCACAACAGTTATGAAATTAACCTCTTCTTTAAAAAGTTATTTCATAGAACAAAAGCCTTCGAAAAAGCAAAATAAGCTGCCAGAATTTTACTTTCCTTTTCATGAAAAAGCAAAGAAACTAACAAGCAAATATTGTAGGAAAAGGCAAACCCAAATGTTAACTATAATTGCATAAAAATAAGTTGATTTATGATTATTTTGTGGATTATTTATGGTTCTTAGTTCTGGGTAATATAGAGTTAGTATCTAAATTGTTTTTTTAACAAGAAAAACTCAGTTTAATAGTACGATCTTTCTATATTAAAAAGTCGTAAGAGCCGGCGTAGTCTTGGGTGTTTAATTTAACGTTACATTTTGTTTGCTCCAAAAAAACTAAAAGAATTAAAAACTTGAAATTACAATGGTGTGTAAAAAAATGTACATGGAGTACAATGGAAAAAAAAACATTTGTTTATTAGCAGTTATACTTGTAGGAAAAAACACCACGCGGGGAACTCTACAGGCAGCAGGAATGTTAAAATTTGACATGCTGCAGAGTTAAAATTTAACTTGCTGCAGAAGCATGTTTGTTTATGAACTGATCACTAGATTTTTCTTTTTTTCGAAATTCTAATTTATTCAAAAATTATTGTAATTCTAATGTTTTAAGTTTTTGTTTTGCCGCGCCAAAACTTTAGAAACTTGAAATTACATAAGTGTGTAAAAAGAATTAGATGAAGTAAAAAAGAAAATAGTATTTCGAGAATTATCAACTGTTAATCTTGAAGTAAGGTGAAGTTTTACTCCGATCTACCCTAATTAGGGCATATGGAAAAATATCTGACCCGTCGCCGCGATAGATCCGCTCAGGTTCGCACCGGCTGTGCTGCCCGAGAAACCTTAAACTTGAAGTAAAAAAAATTACGTCGGCCGATCTACTGCCTGTTGAAAAGCAAATACAGAGTTGAAGTTTAGTGTGCTGAAAGGGACATTTTTATTTAAGAGAATTTTTTTCTTCTCAAAATTCCAATTTGTGCGAAACATATTGTAATTTTAAGTGCTTTCATAATGAATTTTTCCCCCCACTTTTTTTGCTTTAAATAATGATTATTTATCCATATTTGTCGCAAAATTTATCTCTCTTAAGAGCATCATTTTATTAGCTCATGCTTGACTTCATGTTGTCAAAAGTAATATGAATAAAAAAATATTAAAAAAAAAAAAGCATTCAGATGTTGCCAGGTTCAAATGATAACATTTATTTGGAAATTATTTAATACTATAAATGCCTCAAGAGAGATAAAATCGTTTACAACTTGAACTGTCATAAGGTCATTTTTACAGATTGTTAACAAGTAATATTGCAACTCATTTATTACTTCTTATTGTGCCACACAATCTATAATCCTAAGTTAAAAAATTATTTTCTTCAGGCAGAGTTGATTATTTTTCAATTATAAGTAATCATCTATATTGTTATGATTAACATATTAAAAAAATATTCTTACACAACATTATAATAATTGTAAATTTTACAAACAAAATTATGTCTTTTCTTAAAGGGTAGAATTTTAAGGGGAAAAAAAATGACTGAGAGACGACCACAGGGGTTAGCATGCGGAGTCTCCTAATTTGCCAAAATGTGTTAAAAGAAATCAGATGTTTAAATTGTGTAATATAGTTGTGTAATAACTTAAAAGTGTTGTACGGTGGTGTAACAGTTAAAATATGTAATAAAATAACAGATGCATCCAAATAACAGTTGTGTTTTAATGAATACTTGAGCATAGTGGTTTTTTTTTTTTATACACAGGGAACAAAACTGTTATAGAATTTCAACGAATTATCAAAACAGATATAGTTATGCAGAATAAATTTGAAAAAATTAAATGCAGGATAAAAACACAGGATTTAAAAAAAACCACAGCTCAAAAAACTTGGACGCTTAGTACAAGATAAGACAGAAAACAATTCACAAGTTGGCAATTTTTTTTCTTTCTTCACAGAAACGTGCAATAAAAACAAATAATATAATACTATAAACAAATCTTTACTAAGTACAATATGCTTTTGTATTTCCACAGCCTTCCAAAAATAAACAAAATACTTGAATTTTTTTTTTTTTTTTACTTTGAAGTAAGGAACCAGACATAAGTTTTATGAAATAACTGAACTAATAAAATTAAGTTCTCGTAGTTGAAAGACAATGATAAAATTTACAACTGAATGATACATGATGCCTTTTATTAACAAAGTCAAAAGTAAACTTAATCTTTACTTTTCTTATAGTTAAGAGTAAAATATTTTTTACAGTAAATAGCCTAATTATACACTTCAGATTTTGTACAACTAAGATACAAACTACTACTTCTTAAAAAATGATCTAATAATTTTTTTACAGACAAAAACTAAAATTATAAAATTTGTACTATTAATTTCAATTAAACTAAAGAAATGTTAATTTTTTTGATAACTCCCCTTGTTCTTTACAATAAACAGAATGATAAAAGTAATAATAATAATAATAATTAAAAAAAAAAAAACAAAATAAAAAAAACATGCACCTAATAGTACGTTTAGAGTTAGATTAAAAGATTTGTTAGTCAATTTTTCACTTTTTGATGTATTATAATTTTTAATGCTATTTATTTAACATGTGAGATTTAGGAATTTTCGGTTTAGATGAAAATCAACTGACAAATTACAAGTAAACACGAACAAAGTATTTTTAGAGCAGCCAATAGATTTTAAATTGTAAAAAAATATTTTTCAAAATAGCATAAAAATAAGCAATAAAATTAAAATTTTTATAAATGCATTTGATTGCTCCAAGGGCAAATAAAAGAAAAATCTACTGGTGTCCTGAACAAAAAACTGTAGAACACTAGCAGGTAAAAGACTAGTCAGTAAAAAACTTCTTATGAGGGTCAGAGCCCACCCTGGGCTGCTGTGTAGATGAAAAAGAAAACAAATTAAATGGGAAAAAAAAAAAAAAAACATTCAAATATGACGAAAATAACTAAAAATTAATGATGAGAAAAATAAAGAATTCTACACATTTAATGCACTTAAATAATAAAGACAAAAACAAAATACATAAAATAAATTTTTTTTAATTTTGATTAAGAAAAAAAGGAAAAAACTTATTTTATAAAAATAATAATTGATAAAATGATAATTATATTTTAAGTAGGTAATACATAGTAATTTTGAAACAAATACAGAACTTTGTTTTTAAGGATCATGAATCATTCAAGCAGCTTTTTGTCGATTCAATAATACACAACTACATGTAATTGAGCGATTTCTGTTACTATGGATTAAAATCTAAATCACAACCATTAACTGCAAACTATATAACATACACTCATTTTGAGTTATAACAAATAACCAAAACCTAAATTTGAATAGGCAATGTTCACCAAAACCTTTCTTCTACTCTAATAATAAATAAAACTGATTAGGTATAGACTTTGTGCGATTCCTTCAGTTGAGTTTAATTAGGAAAAAAATATATATATTTAAAAATAAAATTAAGGAAACAACAGCAATGAAAGTGAATAAATAATTATGACTTTATGAAAGTAAATGAAGTTAATTAATCAGGGATACCAATAGAATAACTAACTAGGGAAACTTTAAAAAGAAAAATGTATAGAAACATATTTCACATAAAAATTTATATTTAGCTACAAATCTTACACATTGTGAACAATTCAGTTTAATATTATAAGCCTTAAATAATATATTTACGAGATTACGTTGTCATATGAGAATACGAAAACTATTAATTATGAGTTTGCAATGTCAACTGTAGAGATTTATGAGATTTACTAAAAAATGATTGTTACTTTGAAAGTTGTTATTTTTTAAAATTTATAATATTATACTTTAAAGATGGAAATATTTTTTAGATCCACGAAACAATTGTTGAATATTGAAACAAAAAATAAAAAAGGTTCAGTACCTATAAAATTTTTCAGTGGCATTTGAACAAAATAGGAATAAAAATTTTTTTAAGATTTTGAGAATTAGAATAAAAAAAAATTATAGTTTTAATACTAAATTTTAAAAATTCAATTGTGGTCAAAATAAAAAGGAAATTTAGCAGCCATTGGCATCCCAAATAAAATAAATTATATTGGTTTTATAATTATAACTCATAAATATTTTCCTTGATGATTCTACAGCAATTGAAATTGTTCAAATACTCAACATTTTATAGAACAAGAACATTGAATAGATACAGTCTCTTCTTAAGAGATTAAAAATATTATTAAGTATTAAAAAAAATGTCATTTCATGCAGTAATAAATTTTTAAAAAAAAGAAAAAAGAGAGTAATACAAAACAAATTTTGAGCAACACAAGATAGTTGAAAAAAAAAAAAATCTATGTACACGTATAATGTTAGCACATTGTTTCAGATTCGGCATGCACAATGATTTGTAAAATCAAAAACTTGGTATACTTGTATAAAATCAATTCGTCAGTTATAAAAGTTATCAAAGATCACAATTCCGTGCAAAAAATATATCACACTCATTAACATGACAAAGAAAAAGGACATTTAAGTAAAGATAAACATGAAGTGAAGCTTTTCGATGATTGCAAAAACTGTTAAACTTACTTAAAAAAGCAACTCAACATTTATTCTCAGAAAATAGTTGAAAATAAAAAATGAAATTACTCCACATATGAGATTCTTCTAACAATTGTATTAACTACTTGTATTTTTTTTTAGTTTAAAACATTTAAAGTCTGAATTCATAAAACCACTCTCTTAATAAATGCGCCATAAGAAATTTTAGAAATATATTTCTTAGAAATAATGAATGCAGTACAATAAAATTTTAAAAATTATAAAATTGGAAATTGATTGTTATTAAAAAAGACAACATTTACCTTTAAACATACCATTTTATATAAGCTGTGAAATACTAATGCATATACAATAATAATAATAAAAAAAGCTATGTTAAAAATCTTAAGCTAAAAACAACAAGAGTTAAGATTTAACTCATAATCAAAAAAAAAAAAAAAATTTTTTTTTCTTCCTTCTCTTCATTACTTAAAGGGAGTCTTTTTCTTCGTATTTTATATTTAGATTTAACATTTTCTTTACAATTAAATAACATGTAAAGTAAAAAAGTTGTGAAATATTTCCTTTACATTTACTATTAAATAACATGTAAAGTAAAAAAGTTGTGAAATATTTCCTTTACATGAATCTGTACAGGCTTTTAATATTAAAACAAAAAAAAAATCCTTTTAAGGATATTACACATTCAATTTTACTTTTCATAGAAAGTTAAAAATTTAAAGTCTAAATCTTAAGGCTTTAAGCGTAACTAAAACAAACATTTTAGAGCTAAAATTACATATATTTAAATATAAAACGCTTATATATTTTTCAACATAAAAACAATTGATTTAAACAAGCTAAAACAAAATCATTGTAAATAAATAAAAAAAAGAGACAAATCTACCATATTTTTAGTTTTCAAAAAGAATTTTCCACACTACATCTTCACATTTAATTGATAGTTATAAAATTAAAAATCAGACATTTCAAGTTTTTACCACAACTGAAACAAATATTTTTATATTTACTTAGTTAATACAAGTTTGGAGTTTTACAGAAATTACATCAAAACAATAAGCATGCAGGATTTTGTATTAAAAGTAATAAGTAGAAGTGACAATTATTTTATAAGTTGGTAGGCAATAATTATGCATAAATTAAAGTTTTAAAACAGTATAATAACCAATAAACATTTAATGTGATACAAGACTCCCCTTAAAAGTACCAATGAAAGATTTCTTTACAGAAAAAGAAGTTAAATAATTTATAAAAAGAATACAGATTCTACTAAACTTTTTCTTCCAAATGTTTAAAGAGCGCCCCAACAACAATCTGGAATTATTTTTAATATTATTGTTTGCTTTAGAAGCTTTGACATAGAGACAAACACACATAACAAACAACGGATACGTTCAGACATTTGAGCGATTCAAAATTTAGCACTGCTTTTCTTTTCAAACACCTCCTGTTGAGGCCTGAAACATTTATGATTACAAAGGTTGATTGTGTTTTAAAGTTGACTATTTGTAAGAAAGAGAGCAAATAGGTACTTGAGAGGAGAAAAGTTGATAAAAAAGAAAACATATAGATTCAATGTTGACGGTATAAGAAACATTAAAATACAGTAGAATTTTGTTTAGCTTAAGCCAACTTTTATTTTGTGTGTTAGGAGAAAAAAATTATTAAAACATTTTTAACAATTTACAACAGTTAATTCATGAAAGAAATCAATGCAATTATTTGTTTCAATTTTCTTTCTTGTAAGTTGTTCGCTAAACTTAGATTTAAATTCATAATTATGTTGCTAAAAAAAAGAATTTTTATGTATAAAAACTATTTTAGTTAGTTATCTATCTATAATATAACTATGGTTGTGCATTATAAACACAACTATAGTTGGGTATTATAAATGGGAATACCCATTTAAGGGATGTTAGTGAATGAGAAAAATTTATTTCCAATTTTTTTTTGTTGAAACATTACAACATCACTTAGAAAACAATTCGGGATGAAGTATTTTAATTTACACTAAAATTATAGCTGAAATTTACAATATTTATAAACAGCGCTCAGAATGGTAAATTTGAAAGAAAAATTTAGATAACTTGCTTTATATTATATATACTTTATTACTATTATAAATATTTTCAATTTAAAGAAGCTGATCTCAGGTAATCAAAATTCTACTGTACTTAACCAAAATATGTAAGACTGAAGCACCATACATTTCTGCTTTAAATATACAATTTTCTAGCCAAAAATATGTCCTTTTTAATATATTTCTTTCACGTTTTAAACAATGCATAGTATTAAACAAAAAAATAACTTAAAAAATAGCAAAAGGTGTCAAAAAGCCGCTTTTTGTTCTAAAGAAATGTTCCAAAAATGAGTTTCTTTGGCACAATATGAAACTTATTATAAAAAGAAAATTTTCACCATTAGTAAAAATTCTGCATCTTTTACATTTTCTATACAACCAGAACAAAATTAAATGGCAAAAGAGCAGCATGTGCAAATTTTGTTACAAAATATGCATCAATTGGACCTATGGTTTAATAACAACAAAAAATATTTAAATTAATAGGAAAAGAAAAAAGTGCTAAAGACTGTGCCAGTGTTCAAATTTACATTGAGCAATTTTCTTCTCAAAAGATATCCTAAATATATACAAAATATTTCAAAACAACAAAAAATTAACAAAAAAAAAAAAATTATGGCTGAAATAATGTTTCTAAAAATGAAACCACACCAATAATGAATCCTCATTATTTTAAAGACCAAGATAGCAAGTTAAATAAATAAATAAATTAAAAAAAAATTGTTATACAGAGTTTTTAAGATAGCGAGGAAACAACTCTTGCAAAACCAAAAATGCCAGAATTGAAGTATAGTAATAACATGTTCCATGTCTTGTGGATAAAATTAGGAATATACTGAGTTCTTGGTTCAAACACAAAGTAATATATATACAGTAAAAATATAGATATTAAAAGAATATCCATTTATGGTTACTGCTCAGTATTCAAATAATTGTTAACAATAAGAATTTTTAAACTTCTAAAAGTGCATATATATATATATATATATATATATATATATATATATATATATATATATATATATATATATATATATATATATATATATATATATATAATTATTTGTTTCCACACAAAATAATTATATTTCACTTCTAACAAAGGACCAAAAATTTTTTTTCTTCACGTATCTAGACTTTTTTTAAATGCTCATAAGTTACAGAACTTAATGCTTAAATTTCCAGATTCATGATAATTTCCAACATTAACTTGTTAGTAAAAACAATATTAAAAGGAAAGAGGCTTCATTTGCACTAATACTTTCAATAATATTAAAATTGAAAAATTAAATTAAGGATGAGTACAAAAAATCAGGGAAAAAAAAAATTATTTGACCCTTCTAAACTGGTTTTATCATATTTCCCTGATCTTTGCACCGGGGGCATGCATTTTATTTTTAATTTTCTAGTTACCTCTTATCCATATTTAAAAGAGTAATTATTTTGAAAGAAAAAAAAAAAATCAGACTTTTACACATTTTAATTCAGTTCTTTAAAATTTCCAGATTAATGAAATTCTTTGATTTTTTTTTTTTAAAATCTCTTCTGTGGTCACTTGGTGTGTAAGTTACGAAGTCAACCAAGTGATACTATATCAAATAATCTTTTGATAAGATTAATAAATTTTATCCACACTTGAAGATAAGGAACATGTTAAGCAAGTAAAATGTAACTAGTATTAATTTAACTCTATTTAGTTGATCATATAAATAATAATAATTTCATACGTAAGAATATTTTCATTAGCTCTCAAAGTGCATTCTATTAAGAATAAAAATATATTTTAACCATAAAAAAAATTAAAATTTAGAGCTGCAAATATCATTCACACAGACTCTCTCAGAATACACAAATTAAAAAAAAAAATCATTTACAAGGATTCTTCTTTTCATAATATTTCATCACACATAAACTGTCTTTAGCTCGGTGATAAAAATCATATGTACAGCAAATGAAGCAAATAAAAGAAATGTTTTGGCTTTTTTTAATTTTTTTTTTAATCCAGAGAGAAAAACTAAGAAATGCTCAATGAGATGCACCTTACTGAATAGTTTAAATATGTGACCCTGAATTGTGCTCCCTCCCTCTTTTGAATTTCAAAAGACGAGCAACAGAGGAAAATAGCAAGAAATGCAATGAGAAAAAAGGGACACCAATGTTTGGTATTTGAGGTGAAAGGGGGAAAAACCTATAGATAGTTGCTAACATTTTTCTGTACACATATGTGAATCTAGGGCGTTTCTTTTATTTTCACATGAATGTCCATTTGCCTTAAGATACTTTGCTAAAACATAGCAGAGAAGAGAAGTTGCAGGAGATGCAGAAGAGAGTCCTTGTGTATGCATTGAATTTTTCTCTCTTGTCATGATAGTACATTCACAAAAGGCATAGTAGTCCTTTTGTCCTTTACTCACGATAGATTTGCACAAGCAGAGAAAAATAGTCTGATTATCATTTCAAAGAGAAGAATGACTTGTTTTTGTTTGTTTATAAATATGATTTTTTAAAGCCTTTGCTTCATTTTGTTTAAAAAGAAAATTAATTAATCATTCCCTTTCCTAACCATCTCAAAACTGAGTCGGACAAAATGGATCGGCAACACAAAATAATCCGCACCGGACTTTCAACGGGTAAAAGTGGAATGATTAACATTTTGACGAGAGTTGAGCGTTCTGGCACCACTCTTGAGGATAGCACATTCATATATTTCTTGAGCACCCAAAACTAGAAAAAAAAATTTGTAGAATGCAGGCCGTGTACAAGAGTTTGCAGTAGGTCACAGAACACGATGCAATAACAACGGTGCAATGCATCTTACAAAGTAGATTATTGCCTGAACGTGAGATGTGAGTTGGTGTATATAAGCTCTAAATTTTTTTCCGATTCCTTTTTCTCCTGCAGATTCTCTTATTAGGTGCTACGACTTGGGTCAAGCTGATACTAGATTGGGAAAAAAATTGCATGTTAGTATAGTTTAAATAAAACAATCAAAAAGTATTTATTAATAAAAGTATTTATTATAAAAATAAAGTTTTAAAATATCTGAGTAAAATCTTATTCAGAAACTAGAGAGTAGGAGTTGTAAATTAGGATGGGGAAAAAAAGTCATTTTTTACTGATGGCAAACATAGATACAGGCACTTTCTTTGTACGAATAAATATGTTTCAGTATGAGGATTAATAAATAAGCGAAAAATTAAAATTTAGTGGGAGAATATCATTTGATGTAAGAAAACAATAATATTATTTAATATTTAGAGGTGGTAATTTTTTACAAGAATGTTATGTTTTGCAAACTTTACAAAAAGGAAAAAAAAGCATTTAAGAAATATTTAAACTGAAAAACTGTTGCTTCTAACTGTATTTCTAAACAGTTGATTCTTTGTACTTCGTCCCCAGAAGACAATGCACAAAGGATATTAAAAAATTAATTTACTTTAATTATTGAAAATGATAAAACTTCTTTTTTATTTTAATGCATTTGATTATAACAATTAGGCTCATAAATGCAAAATTTATTACTTCTCTAACATCCTACACATAATGTAACATTGATAATATTTCTCTTTCAAAATACAAATCAAATACATTCACATAAGAATAAAATCAAACTAAAAAAAAAAAAAGAGCACTAATTTTTTGAATTAATGCTCTTTTTTTTGAATTAATAGCAGATTGAAGTCTTTCAAACACATAACTATAGGTGTCTTAAATTTATTTTAACTGCAATTATTTTTGTTCACTCTATTAAATAATTTTTCTCCATCATACAAAATTAGTAGTTAAAAAATATCAATTTTAGTCCAGTTTCTATACTAGATAGTAATTAGTTTTAAAGAAAAATTAAGCCAATTTGAAAAGTAAAAGGTGACATTAAGTTAAGATTTGACCATTGAGAATAATTCATAAAAATAAATTTCATGCAAATTGAGAATAAATCCTTTGTAATCTTATTTAAAAAATAACCTAAGTTTAAAACAAAATAATTTCAATAATTAAATGAGAAGTTTCAACACAATTTAATTAAGCTCATTGTTATTGCTATAAAGAGTAAAAAAAAAAAAAAAAAAAAAAAAATGCATTACATTGTCTTGTCCATAACTTGGAATGCCATAATCGCCCATTTGAGGTCCATCTTCACGTGGTGTACCTGGCCCGGTGGCAGGAGAATTTTTCATTCCTTCCATTCCATCACCTTAAAATCAATGAATATCTTAAAAATATATGTTACAATAGACATTGAATTTTATGCTATCTTTATTCAACTAAATCTAAGAAAACATTTTTTCCCCTTCCAGATGTATATATCTAGATAAGATGTACAATCAGGTGGAATGTCTTAAAAAACTTCCTTCGCTCTACTGAACTCAACAATCAAAGAAATGTAGTGTAGACGGGTGACAGAAATTCTAAGTATATCTTTAATTCTCTTTTTACTTTACACAAATAAATTAAGGTTGGATATTTACTTACTTGGCAGTATCTTTTGTAACATATAAAATGCAAGGTGGTCACCAAATTAAGCATTGCTTTAAAGGTTGTTTAACTGATTTTGTGTAAATTAAGTTAAGAGAGTTTGTCAGCCTTACCCAAATTAAGTCTAATAAATGACAAGAGAATTTTAAAAGAAAGAAAAGAAAAAAAAACTCGAAAAACAGGCAAATTAAAGAGAGATGGATGAAATAATGGCTGAAGCACTTATGCACCAACTTTATTTTTAATCTCTCTCGAAAGGCATAGAACTGTCATTACGAAGAACCAGGTTTCTATTCCTGGTAGTGACTTGTAGTTCACTCAATTTAAGTTAAATAGAATTGTCAGGGAAGTAAAACTGGTTATAGTGTAATGTAGACCACATTACTACTATCATGTCATATATTAGTCTTGAAATTGTAGAAACAGACATAGGATTGCTTTACTTTTTTATAATCTTAAATTACCTATTCAAAATTATTGACCACAAAATTTTATTGCTTTATATATTGGGTGAAAAAATCAATAGGAATAAAAAACGCCATCAAGTACTATTTTCCTTGAGATCATTATCTTTATCCCCAATTTCCTTGATAATACCTATGATATACGAACTTCGGGAATATTACTCTATCATTTTTACAGAAAGAGCAACAAAGGCTCTAAGGTTTGAGTACCAGCATCGGCTTGTCGACTCAAATACTGCTTCTACATCTCACCAACCACTGTAATAATGTAAAATATACTTTGTGGTAGATGAATTATAGGTTACTCTTACTGCCAGGCTAATTGTGGGAGGTTTTCCTTTCCATGTAACACAAATGTGGGTTAATTTCATGAAAAAGTTTTTGACAAAAGAGAGTTTGCCCCATTGCTTGATTAAGGAGTCTTCTAGTCATTTTTGGTCTGGTTTTAAATTATAAGTTGAAAGTTTATAAATGTAAACCCAAAATTGGGCTGGCTGTTCAATTCTAGTTATATAATAAATTCTAATAGAGAGATCATCATTGTGCCTAAAATCAACAACTTATATTGGTTAGCATTGTAAACAGCCTAACATGGCAATAACAAATCTTAAGAATCTATAAAACATTTTTTATACAGTGATGAAAGTGTAATGTAAGAATAATTTTGCATTTTCTTACCCGATGATATTCCATTAAGTACTGGCGGTCCCATATCAGGACCCATGGGTCCCATAGGGCCATCAGGTCCTGGTCCCATTGGGAACTACAAACAAAAAGATCAAACACAATACTTATTTTGGAGTTACTTGATTTTTAAAATTAACAACAATGGTACATGTTTTAATTTGCACTAACTATATTCTTAGAAAAAAAATTCAGAGAATAAAATTATTTATGTTTAACAAATGGTATAGTTAAATTAGTATAAACAAATTGCTAAGTCGTCACGCTATCACTAAGGTTTATTGCTACAATAATTTTTAAAATGATACATATGTGCACCAAATGAACTACAGCCTCTTGTTAGATTGTGAAAAAATATGTGAGTTAAGAGGTGACTGTTATTTGGAGTTAACAAGCTTATTGTCCACAAAATAAAAATGAACAAATCAGAAACAGTATGAAACAACAAATTGTACAATGATAACAAAAAAAAAAAAAAAAAAACCACACATATATATATGTTTATAATTAACGTAACCACCATTTATTTATTAGAGAAAAAGTTTTTTTTGGCTGGTTCCGTTTTTAAAACATTTTATTTTTTACACACTCGTATCAATATTTGATTATACATTTCTTTGCTACATATTCCCGGCTATTAAGAACAGAAATTTCGGCCCCTTGAAGGTTCACTATAGCGGGGTTTGACTGTATATATATATATATATATATATATATATATATATATATATATATATATATATATATATATATATATATATCATGGATTTTTATGAAATTCCCTGATTTATAGCTTCACAGTTTTGGGTTATATAATTACATAATAGAAAGCATATAAATATGAATGATTTGATATTTTTTTTACCAACAAATGCCACATCATTAACTTAAAAATAATTAAGACAACTTACCCCAGGCATGTTACCTCCTGGTACTGGTTTCATCATAGTATACATTCCATCTGGACCCGATCCTGAGGAATCTAAAGTAGATAGCAATCAATCCTTATTTATAAACAACAATTATTTCTTCCCCAAACGAGTATTAACTCAGGCAAGAAATAATTGGAAAATAAGCAAAACACAACTAAAATAAAATCATTCAAAACCAAAATAAACAAACTAATACAAATAAGAAATAAACAAACTAAAATTTAAACAAGAGATAAAAGAAAATTATAGCAGGATGAATAACACTACTAAACACTTTTTGCCTGTAAGATGAAGGGCATTAAAAACTGAATAGAAAACCTTAAGAGTGTATTTTTAATTTCCTTTAAAACGCTCTCGAGAAATGCTAATATTTTTTTATGCAAAGTCGAATCGATTCAGGTAGATATTAAATATAAAGTAATATAGATAGGATGAAATACAGAATTTAAGAAAAACTAAGACCTTCAAATTGCTAGCCAGTTAATTAACCAAATATCAAAAGTGCTAGCTAAAGGCAAATCTTAAATTTTTATGAAAATTTTTTTTCTTTAGAAAACTTAATGTAAAAATACAAATTTACTATAAATTGAATTATTTTAAAACTGCAAATGCAAATCAAGAGTCATGCAGTCAGGGAGGAGTAAATGAACAATGAATAAGAGAGAGAATCAAATATGTAGAAGCTTTATCATCTTTGATAATTTCGTAGACTAGAGGAAAAAAGATATAAGGATATACAGTACAGAACCCGTTATCCTGAAATCAGAAAACCGGAAAACCAAAATTTTTTTTCAGGATCAAGAGGAATAATAATAATACCTCATAATAATTGAAACCTCAAGGAAAGACCATCTCTATTTACTGAAGGCACAGAACTTTTTCCAAAGACTTTGTCTTGAAGAAAACCTTTAAGAGAGACCATCATAACCTCTCCCAGCGACTGGGAAAATCTCTGCACCAAATGCAGAAAAGGAAACTAATTGAATTAATTAATGAATAGTTGAATTCATTTACCCAAAGATGATTTTGAGCTATAAATTTTTTAAAAAAAAGTTTTAACATTCTGCATAAAATTAAAAATGTCAAAATTAAAATAATATGTTAAAAGAGTTAATTTTAAATAAATTTTGCATTTTATCATTTAAAATTAAATTGTTTAATACTAAAAACAGAAAAAGGAAAAGCAGCATTAAAGGGTTCAAATTTTTGATTGCTCTCTTTATTTAACTATCTAGATCATATTTCTCAGATTGTTGATCTCTCTTACTCTTGTTTGAAAATAAAAAGCAAATTTGTAAAAAAAAAGAAAGAATATTTTTTCATGTCAGGTTTTTATTTTTAAGTCTGCTTGTTTATTCACTGAAAGTACATTTTCCACTGATTTGTCAATTAAGATTATTATAACCCTAATTACTTGCAAGTTAGCATAAATCATTAAAATTGCATCTTTAAATGAGTAAGTCAAATCATTAGATCTATGGGAATCATTATCAAGCTTAAACATCTTCAGCTTTAGAGAAATGAACAATTTTGTTTTGATACTCAAAAAATTTAACAAAATATAACATAATGTTAAAATCAGCATAACTATTTTAAAAAAAGAAGAAAATTTAAAGCTAAATGACAGAAAATAAAACTTAGAAACTCAGGAAAATAACAAAATGTAAAGCAAATTTTTTAACAATTATAAATATCATGCAGTTAATTTCTAAAACTGAACAGGGTTTGTGCTGATTTCTATGAATAAAAATTAAGCACTTAAGTACCCTACCCAAATCAGCAAAAAATGGAATTGTATTTCACAAAAAATTGCATGGTTCTTTCATATTCTTAAATTTGAATTCCATAATAACCAAGGTTCTGTTACTTTTTATTAATAAAAAATCAATTTTTATTTAATTCAATTTTCTATTGAAAAAATAAATACTTCAGATAAATTCAGGCATTGAAATTTGAAGGAAAAAAAAAAAAAGTATGGATATCATTGAAAATGTAGCGGATTTACAAAATCCTTATTGTGAAGTAAGGTGGAAAAATAGTGATATCTAAAATTCGAAATCTATGCTGTTATAATGCTTAAAAAACATCTTCGTCAAAAGGGTGAGATAAAAAAAAAAAAAAATTCATGCTGGCATGACAAAAGAGAATTTTTTAAATGAGTTGTCTATATATAACCATAGCTGAAATTAAACATTCACATGTTGTAATAACATCGTATTAAAAATATTCATATTTGGAAATCAATATCAAACTATGGTGTGTTGAAATAAATGAAAAAGAAATAGGAAAAACAGCATAAATTTAGGCAAGAATCTATGAAAAAGTGATAATTCAAATTTGAGTGTTGTAATAACATTGTATTAAAAATATGGGAGTTATTATCATCAAAAGGTGGGAAATTTCAATGGAATCTGAATTAAACGGATTAAAAAGAAACAAATTGAGGAAAAAAAGAAGAGCTAAGGTTAAAAAAATGGTGCGGAATATAAGAGTTCAAAAAGTGATTTGTAAATAAATAAAATAATTGTTACTTAAATCTGAAATTCACATGTTGTAACGACATCATACTAATTCAAATTTTTAGAATTTGAAAAACCAGGAGAAAATGACCATTAGAACAATCTAGAAACAATAGAATCAGGTGCAACAAAAAAATTACTCAAATTGAAAATCAACGTGTAAAGACCCACAAAAACTATGCAAAATAAACTCCAAAAAGAACTATTAATTATATTGAAATGGATAAAAAATCTATAGGAAAATGACATGGACTTACTTAAATTTGAGACTTACGTGTCATAATTATATCATATTAAAAATGTCGACATTTAGGGTAGAAAAAACTACCGCCTTACGGTGTGAAATTATGATGGCCTCCTTCTGAAACTAACACATTAAAAAGAAATGGATTCAGAATCAAATGCGTTTAAAAGGTTTAAAGCAGGTTTTCAAACAATCATCAACAAATAGTCACTTTTCAAACCTGAAATTTGCATGCTTTAATAACATCATACTAATTAAAAATAATCTAATTTGAAAAGCCAGGTGGAAATGTCCAAGAAGAAAATAGATGCCAATTTAAAACGAGACAAGTGCATTAAAAGATAAAATTCCTTTCTCAGTTTTTCTTTTGAAGGAAAAGTATGGACTTTTAAGCACCTTACCTTGAACAAGCTTAAAATTTGAGTCAGAAAATTAAGTACTATTAATTACTTTTAAGGCAAGCACAAACCCTGGTAACATAAAAATAACAATGATAACAACTATACAGTACCTTGTGGGCTTGGCATGATGGGAGTTCCAGGACCTTGCCCACCTGAACTTGATACTGGTGGACCCTGAAAGATCAAATACAGACCTTTAGATTTAGAAGTAGAAAATAGTTAAAAACAAATTTTTCTCTATAATTTTTTAGCTCACTACTTCAGAAATATAATACATAATATTTTTGATGAATTTTTGCAACACATTTTCAGCATTTTTCAACCTATGAACCGTGAGGCTTTGCAAGTGACCAGCAAGTAACAACATACTCAATATTTGCTTTAACTATGTTTGCACTGACCCCTGCTTTAACTGAATCTGAGAGATCCAGTGAATAGCACAGAAAAGATATCAAAGTCACATCCCCTTCCTTCTAGCTCCCGTTAAAATGACGGGGTGAGGTTTCGCCTTCTATTTCCTGCTCCCGTGATATTTTCGGGCTGGAGTGTTCAGTAGTAACAAGCCAATAAAAATAAAACTAATTCATATCCTTTGCCAGGAAAACATTTTATTTCTCATTTTACACACCAGATGGCATTACCAGGATATTTAAGGTAATTTTAGTTTTAGATAGTTTATTTTAAACTAGAAGTCAGCGCTAATCAAATAGCACTAATAAAAAAATAGGCACTTTTATGACAGTTTTCTGGAAAATTAACCGATCGTTAAGGGGTTAAGAGCAATCAACTAAACAACAGGCTTTGTAATGGGCTGAAGAAGGAAAAAGAAGAAAAAAAAAGACAATATTTTTTTTAAAAAAATCAGGACTTTTTTTTTGCTTTGTGAACAGTATGCATGTACCATCCTACTCTTAAAAAGGCTAACCGATTACTAAAAAACATTATTTTACTGCAACAGAATAAAACCATTTTATTTAGCCTATTTTTAATTTCAGAATTACTTGGTTTAGAATAGAAAGTTTTAACAGTTTCTAGAATAATTTTATCAATACTGAACAACTCATTAAAATTTCAAATCAATACATCGAATAATTTTATAGTACTGTTGCATTAAAAAATTTACCAGTAACAATAAGTTAATATTCCCTCATATCAATACATAATTAAAATTTGTAATAGAATTCTTGAAACAAAAACTCAAATGAATATGTCGCTTAACATTTATGCACAAACGTAATTTTAGTAGGTAAACCTTCAATTCACCATTTAATCATAAAAATTTGATAATGTAAAATTGTTAATAACAATTTCTTTTCATAGAATGATTCAATTCCCAAGGAGGCTAAAACAATGAATCCTGTGAGTAAGATTAATTGCCTGAAACTGTATATAATTAGTAGACAATCCCAAAATTGGTGTTATTAAATTTTGGGATTTCTAGTAACACAATTGATTCAAATAATAAGAGATAGGATCATCAAAAATCCAAATCTGAGGTAATGAGATTTTCTAAACAAACACAAAAATTAGAAAAACCAGCACAAAAAGCTAAAAATAGGACAAAATATTTTTTAGGAGAATCAAAACACACTTCTGTCACAGTGAAAACAAGGCATGTATTGGTTAAATCAAAGCGGTTTTCCTTATTCAATAGGAAAAGTAAGCTTAATAGGGAAATTTTTTAAAAAATTTGCTTCAGTAGCTTGATACTTATATAATTGAAGAAAAAAGATAGATTTAATTCCTATAATAAACACTGATTTAGCTATTTAAAATAGAATATTTCAGCTAAATCAATGCATGAATAATGGCTCACATAAAGTATTTTTAGTCCATCAGCATAAAAGTATAAATAGTTTAATCACTGCAGCTTAATTAATATCAACACATCTATTAAAGCTTTGCAGATTGTACTCACCCCATAGTGACTTCCAGGTGAGGATGAAGAATAGTTCATCTGAAAAATCAAAGGAAATATGCTTTTTAAGTAGGTACATAAGAATCTCAATGTTATATACAGGGTATCTGCTACATTTTAGATTTTCAAATTCATGACTTTTCATGATTTTCCATGACTAATTCCAAGAATTTTTCATGACTTAATGAAGTTGCTATTTTCTCCAACAAAAACGCAACAATAAATTAAAAAAAGCATTATAATAACATTATTCGAAATAGGCATAACCAAAACTAGTATACTCTTCATATTTATAGATTTTAAACTTAAAAAACAGAGTAAGGAAAGAGTTGAAACAATAAAATAGCTAAAAAAATACAAAAGCAAAAAAAAAAAAAAAATTTCTGCAGAATTATATTCTAAACATACTTTTCTTGTTCATCAGAAAGGAAAGAAATACTCCTGATTTTTCTGTTCATTTCGGAATTAAAAAAATTCGCCAATAACTGGTTTGCTTCAACTAGAATTTTAAATTGATAAAATTAAAAAAAAAAATAAAAATTCTTAAATCACAGAAGAGAGTTTAAAGGATAGTTCCCTCTAGAAATGATATTTTTTCTTTAATTTTCTGAAAGAACACCATAATTTTTAAAGAACGTGATAAAATCATTTCATATTCAAATAAAATATGATTGAGTGGTGATTTTGTTAGAAATTCAGATATTTGGAACAGGATGAAATTGGGGGGAGGGAGATTCCATTTTAAAAATTAGGTTTTTCGGAGACCTAAATCCATGACTTTCCATGATTTTTTTAAAAAAATAGTAAAAATCATGACATTTCATGACAAATTTTGTTCAATACCAAAATTCATGACTTTCCATGATTTTTCATGACTTTCCAGGTGCGCGGATACCCTGTATATATAAACACTAGATTTAATAAGTTATCTTAATAAGGATTTTATTCGGGCAAAAAAAAGGGATTAATTCCACACTAAAAACCAAAGAAATTCTTTTTTTTTTGTGTATAAATTTAGAGAAAAGTTAGTTTTTAAATTATGACTATTAATTAAAATTTAGTTAATAACTATTTTAGTAAAATATATACAATCTGGAGATTTCTAAAGAATGTAAAATTCTGAACGTTTTTAGTAATAAAATAATTAAGTGGTTATAAAATCATTATACTTGTAACCAGTTTCCTGATAGAGTAATTAAATAGAATAATGTATTAAGATGCATTATTTTTTAAACAATGTGTCTAGAAAAATTTTGACAAAAAATAAGTACTTTTCAAGCATTATAAAATCGCCCATCAATAATTTCTTTTCCTTTTTATTATTGAAAGTTATCCATACATATTTTTATTAAATCAGGGCTGGACAAGTTGAATTGAAATTGTTAATTTCAAACATTTTTAAATCAAATAAGATTTCTTTATCTATTTTCTAAATGCTAAATAAGTGACTACTTTCTTAAAAATCTTGCTTGTAAAATTCATTGTGTTTCTTTCGTTCTTTTTAAAGTAGTCAAAGAAAATTTAAAATTTTATCAGGAAAATCAGACTATAGTAAAAAATCTAAATTACTTGATGCAATTAGTGGATGGTCCCTCAGGTACACACTATCACATTTATAAAATTGTAATTAAGATTTATCATATTAAATCAAATGAATAATGAAGACAGGAATTGTTTTTTCTAAGACGATAAAAATAGTTATAACAGGTTTCAAAGAGAAAATGTTGCAACAGAAATCCACATTTCCAAAAATAGAACATATAATGAAAATGATAGATACTAATTCTTTATATATATATTTGATACTAAAATCATATATGCTTACAGAAGATGTATTTGGATTCCAAGGTCTACCTCCAGGACCAGGCCTATAAATAAATGAAATAATTAATATCAATATAGCTTTTTATAAACGTTTACAAAAGTGTATAGTCTTAACTATATTACAAAAGTGTATAGTCTTAACTATATTACAAAAGTGTATAGTCTTAACTATATTACAAAAGTGTATAGTCTTAACTATTCAGGACTCTAGAGACAGCTCCCTGAGATTTTCAAATTAAAATATGAAAAGCTCCGACGACTTTCAAGGTTTAAAATACCGCATCTCTGTGTATAAGTCACCTTTTCAAACCCCCATAATTATACGTAAATCAGGGAGTCAACATATACAATCTCTCATAACAATAAAGTCGGCCATTTGTTGATCGACAAATACCGATGTAATATTAAAATAGAGATAGATATAAACAAGCTTGTATCAGTTTACCCCTTTTTGAGAACAAATGTCTCATATCCAAAGAGAACAATATGAAATACTTTTAACTAAAAAAAATTTTGCAGACTTAAATTTTTTTAAAAGAAATTTTATTTTCGGTTTCAGCAATCGGTGTATACACCCAAAATACCAGAAATTTGCTATCTCAGAATCAAAAACAGGGGATTTATTTATATAATTGTATATACAGTATTCATAAATATGTATATCTGTGTTTATTAAGAATTTATAAATAAAAACTAAGAAATTTTCTTAAAATTTTGAGTAAACTTTTACCACTAAAAATTACTCATTTTTTCATATTCACATTTCATGATGCTAAACAAAAAATCTCTATATAATAAATTGGTTACAAATTTTAAAAGAAACTCTAGATATGAGTTAATTTTCAAAAAGGCTTATAATCTAAATTTTTTATTTTTTTAAATAGCAAACCATTAAGTATTTTTTAAAATAGCATTGATGAAAAGAAAAACAAATGATAATCCCACCAGGCAAGTTTTAAGACAGTTTGCAATAAGATTATTATTATAATTCTTTAAAACAGGATGCAATGCTTAATAAATTAAAATACTGTTTGCAGTAAGGTTGTGTTAGATCCGTATATAGCTAATATCATAAGAATTCCAGATTTTTTTAAATTTTTTTTACTGTTTACAAAGAAAGTGGCCAAGCTGCCTTAATAACTATCAAGATCAAAATACCAATAAGAAGAAATAAATGCACTTAGATCAATCAAAACATTAGATATTTGTAACTCACATGGACATAGGTGACATCTGTGGTCCAGTGGGACCCATGGCACCACTAGGAGGCCTCATACCGCCATAATTCTAGAAAAGCAAATAAATAATTTTATACACCAAATAAATTATTTTAAAATAATCCTATTTATGCGCAAATGTATTACAATTGTCTGTTTAATTATATTACATTTTAAAAACTAAAAGAATGATCCTTTTAAAAGAAGTTCTAATGCAACAACAAGAGAAAAGAGGGGAGATGAATAAATCAACGTGCATGCTGATCTACACAATTTAAAAATTGAAATATGTGAAGTTAAATCAAATATATATCTCAAAAGTAGAAAAAGAACATAAGTGGATGATCACTTTTCATTGAACTGTAGACAAGACAATTTATTATTAAACTAGGTGCCCCTGGCAGAAATATTCTGATACTTTGGATTTGACACTACACATAATACAAGAACATTCGTGCTAGCAAATGGATTTTATCAGCACATAGAGAAAATTAGGATAAAATATTTCGACTGTTTTTAAGATAAAATATTCGACTGTGTGCAAAAACATAAAAATTTACATTAAGTTTTTTAGTTAACTAGTTTTATTTTGACAGGTGTGTGCGTCTAAATTTCATCCTTTTTGGTAGGAAATTGCTTGGCAAGTTGGTAAAGTAAGAAATATACTATAAGAAAAAGATTCATCATTATTGATGTGTGAGGTAATGATATACTCTTTATTTAAAAGAAATTCAAGATCTTTTAAGTTTATTAAGTAGTAACAACAATAAATAGTTGAATAGAGGTTTTAATTTTCCTGAATTATTTGCAGCAATCACATCTTAAGAGCAGTGATTTTTGCTAGCGCTAAAATGTTGAATATTTATTTTGATGTGATTTTTTAGAAGGAAAAAAAGAAACCTAAATTAGGATATTACATTCAAATAGCTTAGAGATTTTATTGGACAATTAAATAATTGAAATTAAACGATCTTGCAACAGCCAGTTGTAAGCCAACTGGGTTTTTTGGAGTTTACAAGTCCACAATTTCGACACCAATAGCATGGCAGTATGAATGGTCAACATTTTACATTGACTGCTTTGATTTCCAGACAAGCTGATGTCCATTGATCTGCATATGGGTAGACATCAAATCATCACTGCAGACCTGCCAACCTTAGAAAATAAAAAAGCAGGAGACTCTGTATCACGACATTGCGCAATATTGAAAATTAAACCTGCTTCACATTTCCTACAAGAAATTTATTTCAAAATATATTACAGTGGAACCTGTCTAAATTGACCACCCTCGGGACCAAGTCAAATGGTCACTATATAGAGGTGGTCACTTTACGAAGGCTCTTTAAAAAGGACCCTTGAAATAAAACTTGTAGAAAATGGTCACCTTACTCAGGCCTTTACTTTACCCAGGTGGTCACTTTCACAGGTTCCACTGTATTTACATTACATAAAATAGACCACAATAAGATTCTGACACTGACTAATAAAGATATGTGTTCTTACTATAAAATATAAGGTTCTATAGAATTATATTAAAGCACATGTTTTGATTTTTTAAAATTTAGGAAGAGGTTCAAAATTAATAAAATATTTCAATAATGAATACAATACTTTATAAATGCATCTCTTTTTTCTTTTTTTTTAAACTGCTACTGTTTTAAAACTGCAGATGTTGCTGATTTAGCATTATTTAAAAAAAAAAAAAAAAACTGCCATCTATAGAAAGTGAAAAAACATTTTGCCTAATGGTATCCAAAATATATTTCCTCTCCGATTTTGCCAATTCATTGGTTGTTGTTGTTGTTTTGGTTCGTGCACACCATAATTTTTAGCGATGTTGCTATCGGGGAAAAATTTTCTAAATAAATGCCCAGAATGTTCTGAAGCACAAGTTGGGAAGGAAATTGCAAATTGTTTTTTTTTCTCCTCTATCGTGCACTAAATAGAAAAAAGCAGGAGAAAAAACCCTGAAGGCCTGAGGGCGAAGATTTGAGGCAAAAGCAGGAGACTCCTGCTAAAAGCAGGAGAGTTGGCAGGTCTGTCACTGGATATCGAACCCCAGATCTTCATAATGACAGATCTGGCTCAAAATATTTAGTGTATGAAGCAGTAAATTTGGCTGCATTAAAAGTGTCAAGATCACATCAATACATCCTGATATTGATACTTTTTCTCTTGAAGGACAAAATAACAAACAATACTTACACCAGGATTCATAGGGCCCATTGGTTGACCCCTAGGAGGATTCATACGTGGGTTCATAGGATTCATTCCAGATGGACCTGAATAAAAAAAGATTTATTATTTGTATATTGTTTTCTAGAAAATTTTATCAAATGATTTAAATAAAGAAGGTTAAGATAATGAATGATTTAGAAAAATGCTAGTCATAATTCCACTGAACTAGTTTAATAAATGCCTAAGTTAAGTAAAATAAATATTTAAGTGGCATGTATTACTTAAACAGATTTTTGAAAATTACAATATTATTTTTGTATTACATATTTGTTTAATAAAAAAAATGAAGATAAATATTTCAAAAATATTTCTTGTGATGTTATAAAAAATATTTGTTAAAATGCACAACAGTTGGATTCACTTGTTTTTATCCTGACACCAAAGTAAATCCATGTTTTTTTGTGTGGTAAATGCTTTTTAATGCATACATTAATTAAGAGCATTATTTAGTAATTTTAAAATATATATACATTAAAAATTCGCTTTTGTAAAATAAAATGAAATAAAATGTTTTAAATTTCCGACAATAATTTAGCTTAGAAATAATTGGAGCAGATGACATTTTGTTTCTATGTACTTAATATTTTTAACAGAACTTCAACTAGAAAAATTTTTAGTAAAAAAAATGCAAAAAAAATTTAGTTTTTGCATAAGTAAAAGTAACTTTTAACTTAAAAAAGGATTTTTTCTCCTTCAAATATAGAAATCTTCAATCTCTTTTAAACTTTAACAATAAATAGAAAAAAGTTTTTGATTCGATCTTTAGGATCGAAACACATGAACATGAAAACTCAAGTGACAAAAGGGCAGTTTAATCCCCCCCCCTCCACAAAGAAGCACCACTGTAATTTTAATTGCAGCACAGCATATATTTTCCATATTAGTTTCAGTCGAGAAGAAACTATGCATATTTAATTGAAGTAATAATCAATTTCAAGCAATCCTGAAAATTATGCTTCAGTTGTTCTGGCTATTTGTTAATTAAATTACTTTAAATTATGCATCTCAGAAAAAGCATTTAAAATTTATGTTGTAAGAAACACCTTAAAAATAATTTTTTAATTAATTGTCACTTTTGGATCTCACCAATTTGAGTTATTGCAGCAAACAGTAAATAAAGCTTGTTATAAAATTGGCAATGAATGTAATTTTCAAGCAATTGTTCAACAATTATGCAGTCACAATTTGGAGAAAATTCAGCAAAAAATGTTCAAAATTATCTAATTAATAATGGATTTATAAATCAACAACACAAATTAATTATCAATCCACAATAAATATTTTTATCATTAATAATTAGCTCAAATTAAAAATACCCAAATGAGGAAATTTTAAGAAAAAAAAATATTATAATTTGACTTAAAAAAAAAAAAAAAAAAAAAAAAAACATTACAGCCAATTACAATTCATAGAAGACTGCAGTAACAGCAGGAAAAATTTCACTCCACCTTTTCGAATTCTCAATTTTCAGTTTTAGAGATATAAACATCAACAAAAACATTAATTTATTTTAAACATTAAATTGATTTTTGTGATTTTAAATTAAATTGCTTGGCAAGGAAAAGAATTTTAATCTCATTTTGACCATGACTATTAGTGCAGCTTTAAAAATTACAACATCACATTATCCTTACCTTGCCATGATACGAACTCCCCACTTTCACCTAAAATTAAAACATGTAAATGTTATGTTAGATACAGCAACAAGCATGCACTAGACAAAAAGGAAAGGTGTTCATTAGTTAGTACAAGTGAATTATTTGAAAATTCAATGATAGTTATTGACAAGAAAATTAGAATAAATAAGTTATAAATGGAAGATTAATAATGGTTTTTTTTTTAAACATATATATACATAGCTGCTAACATGGATAAGAAAAAATTTATTAGACTTAAAGAAATAATAAATTTCATAACTGTTGCATAATATACTAAATATTTTACAAATAGGGAATTTTAGGGATCTTCATTTTCAACAAAATCGAAAAGCTTTATTTTAATAATAACTATAAATGATCTGTAATATTTTCATTTTTGATTGACATTAAATAAACTTGTATTAATGCTTTTTTATCATTATGTTAACCCATAATTTTGAAGATTAATGGGCAAGTAATTTATTCCTGATTGAGTTTTAAGTAATTTAAAAAGGGAGTTCTGAATTGAAGTAATCTGAAAATTTCAGAAGAAGAAAAAAGGAAGAAAGAAAAGCTTTTAACTGCTTACTATAATTAAGGCTTGCTTCATTGTGTATTAGTAATATTTATTTAAATATTCAAGCAAGCAATGAATTGTGTAAAATTTTTATTTCAATTAGGATTTTTGTTTAAATATTTTCAAAAACCAGGAGATCTTTTATGAAACCAGAAGACCAGGGGAAACTAATAAAATCCAGTAGAATTGGCAGCTATGTATATATATATATATTAGTTCTAGAAGTTAGTAAACACAAAATTAGCTTATAAGTTAGTGAAAGCATCAGTAAGATTCCTTGTTATTTTAGATAGGTATTAAAAGTTAGAAGAAACATTAAATGTAAACAAAACAACAATACAAATAAGCAAGGCAAAAGGGGAAGGAAAAAAAAAAAAAAAAAAAACAGTATATATTCTGATTTTTGTTTGTTTGTAAGTTATACTATCAATAAATAAATTTAAAAAAAAATCTTAGAAGAGATGTGATCCTTAGATCCAGTCAGAGTTATACTTTATTCTATACATTCATTGCCAGTTTGTTAAGAAATAAACAAGTAATAATATTAAAATTGAAAGTTTGACAAAGTAATTAACAAATTACTCAAAAATAAATAAACGAAAAAAAAAAAAAAAAAAAAGATAATGGAAAAATTTATGGTGCACGTCATTTCTCTACTGTGATTTGATTTCTTCTTCTTTTTTTTTTAAATCTTTTTTTTAAGTTTCCCCCTCTCTACTTATACAAATAAGGGGCAATAAGTTGTACTACCATGAAATGCTTAAATATGGCTGAACAGGTTAGCAGGGAAAATTCCCCTTTTCTTTTCACAGGGGATGTAAAATGTATTGCAAATACTTTACAGAGAATTATTAATTTGCTTCAGGTATATAAAATTCTTTTATTTAATTTTTACTCAAGTTTAGAATTTACTCATTGTTATTGAATTTTTTTTTCCTTCTAAGCAATATATTTTAACTCCTAATCAAAGTTCCTGTCAGTGATTAAAGAATTTATCAGTTGTTTCATGAAAACTATATTTAAAAAAAATCAACAAATTAAAATAATTTAAAATATTACATTTACAGCAATCTTGGTGTTATACAATATAGGGGGATTGTCAAAAAAAAGTAATATTAGCAAACAAAAGGGTACATGATAAGATAAATATCAAAGTATTTAAACATGTAAACTAAATGCTAGTAAAAAATAGTAAATACCACACGCGATCAGATCGAAAAATAAATAAAAAAGCTACTATACAGTAGCTTGTTTTAATTTATTTACAATTCAAGATCGCAATAGGAACATCAGTAATATTATTTAAAAATCTGATTTGATCAATTCGTCTTCACTTTGAATAGAACAATAAACAAGAAGTATTTTTTAATCGATATATTTTACATTATTTGCGATGTTTTTACTGCATCCCAAAAAAATTCCTGTTGGAGGGGGGGATAGCTAGTTCTTTATTTTAATTTTTTTTTTTTTACGTTCCTCTTTAAAAAATTTTTTTAACCTCGTCGAACGCGCAGTGCGTTAATTGAAAGAAGTTGTTCTATAGAATGTCATTTGAGATAATCATATAAATCTGCGCAGTCATAACCTAGAAAAACAATTATTCAAATGGTTACTTTGATGTAGAAAAACACATTTCTCATGTAGGCAACAAGATGTTATTGTGCATCCTATTTTTATTCAGTTGGACTTCCGTAAACGTGAACGTACTTGTCTGGATATATATTTTAACGAGCAGTTTGATCTATGAAAGTTAGCGTAGGAAAAATGTGGCTTATCATTGTTATATTGCCCGCAACAGTTCCTCACTTATTTTTTTTATACTAATACACTTAGTAACTATAACAAACTAAAAAAGTAAAAAAAAAAGTTAAACGAAACTTCTTGCATCGAAATCATAGCGCGAAAAAAATTTGATCAATTACTGAAACAATAATTAAAATCCAATGTTTTTTCTTTGATGATGGTGAAAACGAAACTAGATCCACACACGCTATAAACTCACTCAGGCAATCTCCACAAGTAAAAACTTGTATGCCGAAGTGCGCATAAGAGTGGGTGGAAAGGGAGGGGACTAAACAGCAAAACCGAAACCTCTTGGAAGACATTTGAGATAATGGTTTCATTTCTACGTTCGGGGTGTAATAACCCGTTACGGAAAGCATTTCGCCATTTGATAGTTTCCGACTAAGGGGAGTTTTCTCTCTATCTTTTCATGAAAACAGCTTCACATTGGGTCACTGCAGCAGCAGTGGCAATGCCATCAAGTAGATGAATCTTTCCTCTTTATGGATTCTACCCCCAACGGAGATAGAGAAACGTGCCGAAGCGGAAGCCCGAATATTACTATCTGTAAGAAAGCGAAAATTAAAATGGCTAGCAGCATCGTGGAGATACTAGCGTAATATCTTTTTCCTGGAACTGAGAAGACCACTGATTAGAATACGGGATTTGAGATGGTTATAGCAAAGGGTAGCTTGGTGACAAATGTTTGGAATAACGTGTTTACTGCTGTTTTGGCGACTATTTTTTTAACCCTTCCATACCAAAATTTTACAAAATAAATTTTTCTTTAAACATTTTTGCTTCTTCGGTCCAAACAAAAATTTGTGTTTTCACTCCATATTTTTTCAACTTCTCATTTCAATTTCTATGAATTTATAAACTGAAATTTTTATTTAAAATGCTTACATTTTGTCATTCAAAGTTCATAAATCGAAATAATTAATGGTTAGTTTCTTTTTTAAAGAAATCTAAGAGATAATTTAATAAGCTGAAAATTAATAAAAAAATTACTCTACCTTGCCTGGAGGGATCCATACCACTAGGCATCATAGGTTGTCCAGGAACACTTCCTGGTGCCTGAAGAACAGAAAAAGAAAACATATACGAAAGAAAAAATAATTCCCCCCCCCCATGTATTTCAAAGTTATCGAATTTGTTTTCATTGAATTCTTATCCTGCTGTGCTGTACACTACAGAGATCGGCATTTCTCTGAGTGCATAGAAAATGACTTTCTCTAATGTTTTTAATCACTACTAAACCTTATTATATCTGTTTGGTAATTTGCCTATTTACAAACCCCAGTTGACAATACTAATTATTTTTATTAATTAATAATTAGTTATTACTGCCGAAAAAGTCTGCTTATTTTACAGGCAACAATCTGAACTTTTTGTCGGCTGAATTAAACATAGGATGTTTATAAATTAGAAATCTTAGGGCTAATTTTGAGCCCCATTTAAAACTGCCCGGGATCAATATGCACCTGTTAACGAGGGTTAGTGGTTCCGTAAGATTGAATTCAAGTCACATCACTGAAATTTACGCTATCTTGGGGTTTTTATAGCGCAGAAAAAGTTGGTTACTGAGAATGTGTGAGTTTGGAAGCGAAATATTCACATTAAGTTCCAATAAGGAATATAATTTGTTAAATGTTCCAAGCAAATAAAAGTTATATTTTATTTAAAAAAGTTTTATATTTTGAGGGATAAAAATAATATTGCCTCGTTGGCAACATCCTTACGATAGCTTTGCCTTCGTTAACTATTAAGTAAACCTAGTTGGAAAAAAACAGTAAATAGCAGTGACAAAAAACGGCAGATGCTTACTTGGTGGATTTTCAAATTAAAACTTTTACAGACGGTTTAGATTTTTAAAGGTTGAAAAAAAGATCACATTATATTTAAATTCTAATATAATTCGTCAACTGTTCCATTCAAATAAAGAAAGAAAAACTAAAAAGCGAAAAAAAAAAAGTTTAATACTACTTTCAGAAAAGTAACTAAAATAATAATACTCTGTATGCCCCATTGTCACGCGGGCTTGTCTTGTCTTTGTTTATAAATTGAAATAAACATAAATTAAACGAATAATAAATAGTACTGACACGAAACTGCAGATTCTTATTTTACTGGTCTTACAAATTAAAACTTATACAGATGGTTTAGATTTAAACAAGTTTGTAAAAAGTTAAAGGCAGAGAAAGGGTGAAATCCCTCTTCCTTAGCTTTAATGCTCAAACTTTATATTAAGATTTTTTGCAGCTGCCCAACATAAATTATGATTATAATAAAGAAAACGAGAAACCATAACTGGTTTAAAAAAAAAAAAAAGGGTTGGGATGCGCGAAGATTAACAGATGTTTAATGCATGCTGAAGTCTGCATCGTGTCATGATGTAGAAAATAGCCTTAGTTAATGGTTTTTATAGCATAAATTACAATAATGAAAAGCTTCCCTTGCATAATTGATGTTATTCATATATCTAATTATTCAACTTAAAAGAATGATTTGGATTTAAATAATTTTTTAACCATTAGTTTTCGCTTTATAACTTAAAATGGGACATTAATAAAAAGACGAAACCAATGTGACCTTTCTTAGATTCATTTAATTTCTCGAAAAATGTGTTTATTTGGCCTGTTGTTTCTCATTCTAAATCGACGCAGATTTATTTTTGAGTTGTATTAGCTTTTAATCACTGATCAAAATAAAAAGCATTAATTTAAGTATATGAATACTATATATATAAAGGAGTAAAAGTTCGACAATAATTGATACATAATAGCTACTGACAGGGGAACACTTTCTGGTGTTAGGGGGAAATTTTTATTATATTTCCTTACGTTATAAGGCAACTGAGAAAAGTTTAATAAAAATCTTTATTTTTTTTCCAATACCATATTTTCTCTCGACACTTGATAACGCAATATTCTCCGAGGAAAACTTTTTCTTTTTAACACCGTAGAGTGTTTTTTGCGAGTACTAGTGTAGATCAGATTAACTTTCCTAAACAAAGATTTTGAAAATCTTGAAGTTAAAATATTTAATTGCACTAAAAATATATATAAATACAAGTAAATGAAAAATATAAATAAAAACACTAAAAGGATTTCTCATTTAATATCTTTTAAATAAAATATCACTTTATTTTCTCGGGTGAGAATAGTTTCCCATTTTCCGAAATATCGATCTTACATAAATTCTCTTTTTTATTTACTTACATACATATTTTTTTTAAAAAAAGCAAAATACATATATATTTTATCAATGACATATTCTTTCTCTTTTTTATTATTATTTTTTTCCCACGCACCAGAAGTCAAAAAGGGTCCTTGTAGTTGCCACTCTGTTCAGAAATGCTGCAGCCTAATTTTCCCCTTTCAGAAGCAGTTATTGCTACTGTCATTCGTATTTTTATTAAAAGGACAAACCTCCCACCCCAACATTTCTTTACCGCATACTTATAGCTTACACCGTTCTAAAACCCTTAATACCAAGGCTTTATAGATCACTTTATTTCCCACTAAATTGAGTTAACTGTAATTTGCTCACATTTTTAAAGTATTTTTTCTCCCTCCCTAATATACGACGTACTCCGCCGCACCACGATTGGACTCATTTGGATGCTATGTAGTTTCATTTTGCCTTAAAAAATGATCAGTAATTACTTTTAAAAAAAAATTACGCCAGAATATATATTTCGCCATTTTTATTTTATTTTTTAAAGAACATCAAATTAAATTTTTAAAGCTAAAAATAAATAACTTCTTTATTTATATTTTTGACTATTAAACCAATGATGATTCTCATTTCGAGAATGAAACGAAAAAAATAATTTCATTAAGTGTATTGATTGTATAATCTTAGTGAAATTGACGTTCTCATCAAATTTAAATTGCAAAATATTCGAATTATTATATTACTTTATCTAAAATTAGCACTTTAAAGAGTGTAGTAGATTTATAGTATGAAGTATTTCGGATACTATATCAGTATTTTATTTTCCCTTGAAATTTTTTGTTTGAACACAAAATTATACTTAAAACTAATAGTATTATCATTGCCACTTAATATTGGTACAACAAAGTTAATTCTTTGATTTTTTCATGTTATTTTAGATGTGTTATATTTACTTTTCTCATCCTTATAATTTGTAAATTTGAGAAAGTAGTGCCACTTTTAAAGCTTAAATTTTATTTTCGCAACATTTAAATAATAAAGTAAATTAATTAATTAATTAATAAACAAATTTGTAAATATGCAAGACTTATTCACTAATTTGAAATAGGCAGAGTACGTCTCTTGTTCTAAACATTATCTACATATGTTGTTAATAAAGATAGTAAAAGAACGTGATAGGTACTTACATTGAATTCTACTTGTTGGGGCATTCTTACTCCCGGTCCTCTAGGTCCACCAGGATACCTAGGACCACCCATAAAGCTCTAAAAATAATAAGAGAAAAAAAAAGAACAATGATAAAGTTTTACATTCATAACTAATTAAATAACAAATAAAAAAAAATTAGATAAATTTAAACCTAATTGCAAAGCATCCTAATAGAGAATCAGAAAATAAAACATCAGATGACTTTATACCAGTGTTCAATTTCAGTCGTAACAGTAAGAATATTATTATATTTCAGATCTTATTGAAAATTTTGATTTGTTCTCTCTGCTTTTTGCTCAAAATATCACCTTTATTTGCACACAATATGTTTTTATTTCACACGCTGGATTAAAATTGGGAAGAAAAAAAAATTATTTACACTCCTGTCAAAGTATTGAATGAAATAACACACATAGGAATACTGAATTTAAATATAAAGAATTTATTGGCTTCAATCAATTTTATGTAGTTTTTTAAAATGAACAAAAACCAGGAGAATTTTTATTAAACCAGTAGACCAGGAGCAACTGGCAAAATCAGTAGTCTACTTGTAAACCAGTAGAATTGGAAGCTATGTGCTATGCTAATGTAGTTAAAAAAAAAAAATGATAATAAAAACCTACAAGCAAAACAAATTACAATACTAATAGGCATTCAGTTCAATTTTTAAGTATAACGAATAAGAGTTGGAAGAAATTATAAGGCCCCACAATTAGCAAATGAAACTTGGAGATACTTAGAAGAAAAAGGCATTTTATTAAAAAATTATTCTTAATTTGGTGCCTCTCAGAGACTGGCCCCCAGGGGTCAGATGTCCTTCCCCCTCTCGCTCTAGTTACGACACTGGCACTCAATTGTCAAATGTTTTTTAATACGATTTTATAATTGGTGAACAAAGAGGACAATTTTTAAGAAGGCGCTATACCATGGGGGAAACTTTTTGTAGCAAATTCTCTTTCACCACCAATACTAATTGAAAATACAGAAAAAGTGAGTTAAGGCACACCTAGAATAAGCCATGAAGTTTCAACTACTGAATAAAAAATTTAAAAATATAAACAAATTATTGGAAGAGAACTTCTCCATTGCGTAATCCAAAGATATCCTCTCATAGTTTATTTTCCTTTTCATATGTTTCAAAAATTTCTTTACAGTACATTATTACTCTAGGTTTGTCAAAACTCGCTTTTTCTAAACTTTAGAAATAGAGGAGAAACAGATGAAAATTTTATTTCGCAGTAATTCTCGTTCTCATAATCACGCAATTCATTGCGATGCTATTGCTTGAAAAGCAAAACAAAAACAAACATTAATAAAATTCAAACCGGAAAATATTTTAATAATTAAAATATGCCTCCAATTTTATGACCCATTAACTTCAGTTTTTTTTAAATTATTATTTTTCGAACTTTTAAGTAACGGCTTTCGCAACAGCTAGATACTCGCTTTTATTTAAAATATACATTTCTAAACACAAGTCCAATCGTTGTGCACAATTCGTAAACGTGGAAAATTATGCTTAACTTTTGAACACCATTAGTGTAATTCAGACTACGCGTTTAAAATTTTATAGAAATTCAATTTTTCAATTTAACGGTGTTTCTGTTATTACAAGCTTAATTCACCGCCTTTCAGATTTTTACGAGCGTGGTTTGAAATACAGATCACGTTGTAATGACTGAAGTGTGTGCTATTTTACTTCTAACAGCTAGAAAAGTAGCCACTTTTATTTCGAGCTTTACAAAGTAACTTAAAAAATAGTCGAGCGTGATAAAGGCCAGAAACAAGATTAAACAAATAACAAGGTAGGAAATGGAAAAATATATTCCCATCACTGTGTCTTCTTATTTGAATACTAATTTTTAACTTGTTACTAAGGAAACGATAGAGTAGAAAAACAGAAATTCGTATTTATTATTCTAAAACATTAAGCGCAAAGAAAATATTTATTTAGGAGTACTTTTTTTAAAAAATAGTTTTAATTTTTAATTTAATGACAATTAAAAACTTTTGATTAATACAGAATGCACTTGTCTAAGGGGCTGTTTAAATATTACATAAGCACATAACGGGGAGAAGGGTCTGTTATTTGCTTATTTTTGCTGATAAGGGTGAGGAGATGTATTAGCGATGTCTACGCAAGACATTAAAAACGCCTCATTTTCAATTTTGGGAAAGAGAGTTAGAAAATTGTTACATCAAAGTGTTCAAACACAAAATATTCCTTAAGAATATTCTAATAAAAATTTTATAGAATGAATGAAAACCTAAATTTTATTTCGTGCAGAAGTCGCATGTCTTATTTCAATTTAATCCTAAAATTAGATTACTGCAATAAAAGTTAAAGCGAAAAACAAGAGGGGTATATCGCGGGTTATTTAAGTGGTCTGTGATTTGCACATTTTTGCCGATAAAAGAGGATCCAAAATTTAAAAAAAAAATTCGTTTTTATTAACGATTAACTAGCTTTTATTCTGTGAAGGCGGAATCCTGCATTTGAAATTTCGATACTTTCTGACAACTGGAGCTTAGTTCCTAATGATAATGTAAGTTTCAATCGTTTCCTGATCTCTACAAGCAAAATTTATAATAGCTAATTTAAACTTAAACGATTTTCCAACAAACTACTATGCTTAAACTTCAGCTGGAGCTGTGTGCTAGATGACAAAGCAATTCTCATTTCTTGACAACTACAAACAAAATTTATCGCCAATCAAAATTTCCATAGCAATCCAACTAACAAGAAAATCTGAATTAAAAGGCCCGTGTCTAACGATATTACCAAGTTTTAATCGTTTCTTGAACTAACCTTGTCTCCTGACAAGTATAACCCATTGCTAAAGGAACTTAATCCTTAGTCAAAAAAGTTGACTATTTCCTAATCAGACTAGCCAGAGTGCTCCAGTAGCAACTGGAGGTCTAAACTTTAAGATACACGCTACAATCTCATTTTGACTGCTGAAAGACAATTTTTAGCAATTTCTTAGATAAATTTATTATCAAAAGTAGCATCGTACTTAGCTTACGAGTTGGGCAAACACTCACAAGCAATTTTCTTTATTTATATAAACAGTAGGGGGCTAAATCCCCTGTCACCAACCCCGATGATTACTTAGCAATAATTGCTGTTTTTTTGGCATAAAACATTTGAAATTATTCAACTAAAAATATATGTTTCAAAAAGAATACTTGGGCCTCCACGTCTAAATATTTCCCTTATGATACCATTAAGTGAACATAAATTATTTTTCTAAGTAATCATTTTTTGAAAAAACAAAACAAAAAACAAGTATATTGTTATAACAAACGGACGGATGTATTCGAAATACAATTTTTGCATTTATCACTCTGTGCATGAAAAGCTGAAAGTTAAGTTCTAAATCATTTAACGAATCTCTAACCGTAATTCATAATAGTAAATTAAAATGTAATTTGAACCAAAAAATAATTGTAAAATGATTAATAAGATCAGACACTGATATAAACAGTCTTCATAAACTCTTAATCTAGAAACCAAATAAAATCGAAAACGTAATAATAACAGTACAGGTAATTTTAACCTTTAAATTGGGTATAATATGAAAAAAACACAACTACTTCGATTTAGTAGGAACAACATATGACGCAATGCTAAACGAATGGAATTTAGTTGTTGTTTATTTAGTTATTGTTATTAGTAGTTGTTGTTATTTGTTTTAGTTGTTGTAGTTTATTTAGTTGTATTTAGTTTCAATAACTTTTCTTTATAATGCAATAAAATCTGGCGAGCAGCTATTTAAACGATCGAACACTTCGTTTGTTTATTTGTGGCTTGAAGTTAGGCTCGCAGAAAATGCCGTTCATGGGTTAAATTTAGTAGGAACAACACAACCTGTGACGTAGGCTATATTATACCCAATTAGGGAAACAAAATATTTATAAGAAAACGATAACTTTATGACTTACATCAATTCTATGCTGATGACAACCAAACCAATATGAAAACCAATGTTGGAAAACTGGACCCTACCACGTGATTTTCCAGCCAATAAAAATGCATTGAGAACAATGGTAAACTGCGACACCATAATTATATTTTTTTACATAGTAAGAAACAGAAGAAAAAAAAATGAAGAAAATAATGAATAAGTAAAAAATTTAGTTACTACACTTTATTAAGTGGATTGAATGGAACATTTTATTTCTGTCAGAAGTAAATCGAAAAATGTCCTAATTGCGCCTACTAGCAAGTGATGTATCATACGTTTCTCGTTTCTACATTCGATCAAAATTATATTATTTTTAATTTATTAAACTTTTTTTTTAAAGTTTAAATATTATAATTACCATATTTTCCGAAAAATAATATTTTTTACATTAGATTAAAAAAATAGAGTGAGCATACATGCGACTTTTTTCGCTTTGTGTTTAAAGTTACCTTCTCTATTAGGAAGGAATTAAAGGATGTCCTATTCTTGAGATAAAAACACTTACGTAAGTAAATAATCGGAATGTTTTATTTGAAATTTACAACGAGAATAACACATTGTATTGTCTAAAGCTTGATATATTAGTGTAAAATGCGTAATTTGCAGCATTAGTTAATAAACAGCCCCACAATTTCTTTGAAGAAAGCGGGTACTAGAATACATCTTCTAACTCCATAATATAATAAACATATTTCCAGCCAGTACAATATTTTGTTCATTTTTTTTAAGAAGGAACTTGATTTATAGTCATCTTAAAAGGTTAATAACGATCACTGAAATGGATGGGTTTTAAGTACCAAAAATAAATAAACATTAAAATATTGTTCGTCAACATGCAGTTAAGGAGAGATTTCAATAAAATAAAAGAAAAATAACTCAACACCGCTAAAATTACTTTTCAAAGCCATAAAACTAGTACAGCGTTTTTAATTTAAAAATGCAAAACGTATACATTATAAAACGATAGATTAACAAAATATTCACATAATCTACATCTCAGCACCATTTATCAAGTTAATTACTCAACTCACGTATTAGGTCGTTCTATAACATTTTCAATATTTATAAAAGAAAAAAAAATCCCTTTGGGTCAGAATAAATTACCCATGATCGCAGCCAAGAAAAGCGCCAGAAATGTAAAACGACGCACAACTTTTGCAACACCACCTCCAGTGGTGCGCAAAAATCATAGCGCACTTGTCCTGCTGCGGCAGAACTTTTGAAAGCTAAATACACACCTCATATAATTAAATAACAACTCTCAGCCCTTTCCTTCCTGGCGTTTAGGGAAAATAACCCTGACAGCACTTTACATCTCTTGGCGATGAGGGAAAACATCATTAATCTCAGGAGGTGGGAAATTCGAGATGCCTTTCCGCTTTCAGAAACAAATTCTCGAGGCCCGTAATTATTCGCAATCTCTCCCCCATCCCCCCCCCGAACACCCCAAAGTGTCCATTAATGGAATGAGACAACCTGGTACAATAACAGCCTCCTTATTTCCGAATTTTAAAACCTAGCAGTAAAGGATGACGAAACCACTCTGTCAATTAATGGATGGAATGAGATATGGAACAGTGCTTCGTGGTATGATGGTGTATCAAATAAAATGCGCAAAGAACAGCCTATTCTCCAGTGATTGGAATTATTAAATGGAAGCTTTATGCTGCACAATAAACACAGCTTGCTTTTGTCTCAACAAATAAACAGAGAGATCTTATTCCTTGAAATTGAGTAAAGATCATTAAAGCAGTATAAAACATAGCTTTAAAAAAGATTGTCTAATGATTTTTTGGAGGAAAGAAGCAAACTAAAACCGAGCTCATTAAAAAAAACGTTACCGCTCTTTTTGAAATCGGCCAATTTTACCGTAGCGAGTTTCGTCTAATTGTTTTAAATCCGAGCTAAGGAGTCGGTTATTGATATATTTCCTTTTTCTGATAGTCTGACCTTGATTTATGTTCCATTAAAACTTTCATCGAATTCTAATAAATAATATCATTACTAAGTTCCAAATTATAAAATTCTATTTTTTCCCATGCACAATTAAAATTAAAGGCATTTTATTTAATATGGCTTTTTATTTATAACACAGCAAATTTTGTAATTAATTTAATAAATTAATTTTGTGATAAAATTTTTATAATAATCCGTAATATTTAATACTTTTCAAAACAATTTTCGCAAGTTCAAATATTTTTTTTCTTTTGACTTTTTATAACTAATGAGGAGTTAAGCACTTTTCTTCAACTCTGATCCCTAATTTTAATCGAGCTCTTACATGAAAAGATTCTAATTGTTTCTAAATTAAAAAAATACAGAATAAATAAAGTTATTTTTTTAAAAATAGCCTTTTCTTTTGCGTTAATTTTGATGAAAGTGAATAAAAAAAATCAATATAATATTTAGACCTATAATTTTTTCCTTTATCACATTTCTTATTTCTCAGCAAAATTTCTACATCACTGTCTATATCTTTTATGTATTAAGTTGTTTTTATGTACTTTGTAGTCGTATACAAGTTATTTGAGATCTAAACGAACATTTAAAATGAATTTCCTGAACGTTTATTAGACTAATACCCCAGAAATACATCGAAACAACTATATTTTACTGTTTTTAAAAAATGAGCAATTCTTTTAGAAACAAAGTCACAAACTAAAAGGTGTTTAAATTTAAAAAAAAAAAAAATATAAACAAAGTATGTTAACGTAAATAAAAATTTGAATTACGTAAAACGGAAAAGGGGCGAAAATAAAGCGGTATTAAAAATGAACGTCGTAATAGTGATAAAAAAAAAAGTTACGCAAGTTTACCCCGTCTCATTTTTAAGAATACTTTCATGAAAACGGATTTTCATTTTTATTTTCCAGGCACCCAACTCCGGCGCACTCATAAAAAATGTTATTTTTCATTTGAAGTTATAGCTCATCACATACTTCAGAGTCTGTCAGGAAAGGGGAAAAAAAGGTAAAAATAAAAACCTACATAAAAATAGATCATCGATGTATTTATGCGGCTCACGGACACACGAAATGCGAACTATAAATCAACTAGAAAAAATGCACAAAGTGAAAGAGGGGAAAAATAAAGGTTTCTCTTCATTTTTCACGGCGCTTACACGCGCGCATAACAAACACCAGAGAAAAGTATAAAAATATTTTTTCTTTATCCCTGGTTTCGCATTTCACTGTCACACGCCGAAGAGAATACACTGTTATTATTCCTGAGCACTCCGACACTAGCGCCATCTCTATCTGGCCACCGCAGAAATTTTGGACGTTTTCTCCCTCAAGTTGTTGACAGATTCTACTTGGACTTCGATCCTTGTAGTTGCAATCCGCGAGATAAGAGGATTCATCTTATCATAGCAACTATTTTTGTCTCATGGATTTAAACCAGAACGGTTTTCGTTCAATGGTAGTAAATAACGATTTAAAATCTCCAACTAATTTCAAGCAATAGGTTTTTTTAAATGAATTAAAAATTTAACATTAAATTATCGAAGAGAAATCGCGATATCCAAGAAATCGAGTGGATTTGTTATCAGATAAGGAGATTATAACATTATCAAGATATATTAAATTTAAAAGGACTTATCTCTTGGAAAAGTAGGATGGATTAACTGGATATTCCGCAGATCAAGAGCGAAATTGCAACCTGTTAGAGAAGACGATTGTAGGAGCGAAAGTTGGAATTTCTGGAGAGAAAGTTAAAATTTCGGAAAAGCTTTCAACTTTTACGTTGACGTGATTGGGCATTAAGTGTTTTAGTGAACTGAAGCAACGATTTTCATTGGTTTTTGAAGCGACAGTTATATACTTTTAGAATCGTTTGGAGTAATAAGTTAACAAACTTAACGTGGAATCTTAGTTAGATATAAATAGCTTTTCTTTAAATATAAAATAAATAATTTAAGAATTATAAAAATTAAAACTAAATGTAAAAATTTATAAATTTGCAACGGAAATATATTATTTTTAGAAAACTAATGAGATTTTTTAAGAGACAGATTTTTTCCGAAAAAATGCTTATGAAGGAATACAACCAAGATGAATTGGAATAAGTTTGAAGCAATTTGATGCGGAAACGGAAGTTCTAGAACAAATCTGGAAATATTTAATTTGCAGCTTATTTAGATAAATTAGTGCAAAAATACCAGTTTCGATGCACTTGGTGAGATTTTTCTTTAAACTTAGACATTTTTTTAAGCGAAAAAAGACGCCCATTATATAGAATAATTCTCTGTTTAGGTATTAAGTCTTACGGATGTTTGCGCACCATCTGATTGGCTTTTTGAATTGACGTCAATTCAAATATTCTTGAGCAATAAATGCAATTTGGCTGAAATCCATGCATATAAGCAGCTGTTTCAACCGAAGTATATGGCCATAACATCTATATAAAAAAAAGCAGCATAAAAGTAAGCATTAAAAAGCTAATTTCCTTTTGAGTTGGCAGTGGGGACAACTGAGAGAAAGAAATGTTCGATTGTGTTTGTTTCCGAAGTACTGTTTCGTGAGTGTTAGAAAAAAAATTAACGCACGTGACTGGAGATCATTGTCAGTGCCTTTCGTGGATAAACCGAATACTAACGGATTACTTGGTTTCCGGTGTGGTTCGAGCGATGTTGGAATTCTCAACTCAGGTAAGTCCGTATGTTTTTTTTTCTTCTAAAAAATTAACATTTCTGTTATGCTTTTAATTAGTTTTGATGTTTTTTTAAAATTTGGATTAGCAATTTGGAATAAATGTGAATTAAGAGTAGCCACAAATAATAATAATTAAAAAAAAATCCTTGATTTATAACTTATGTTATGTAGTCGATTATCATAGATATTTTTATGATGAAATATTTTTGATAGTGCAACATTTTTTAAATACACTGCCGGCCCTTCTCTCTCATAGCATTTATCTGTTTGCTTTAAAATGAGTTCGAAAATTTTAATAACATTTTTATATAAATTTAAAAATATAATAAATAATGATGTTAAAAAATTTATGGTAAATATATACTTATATTATTACTAGAATATTTTTTATAGAACTTGGTATTATTTTTTTCTAAATGGAAAAAATTGTAAGAGCTTTTTCCCAATTATTCCAGGTTGATAAAATTACCTAACTGTCCCCCTTATGTAGCCACTCTGAAATTATATACAAAAGTGAAAATGGGAGAGTTTAAGTTTTACACTGGCAAGGAAGTTATGTATTTTTTAAACAATAGTTTTCATTTCATCGTTAAAAGGTGTAAAATGAAAGTGAATATTAATTTTTTGCACGAGAAAACCCCATTTTGTATTTTTTGTGCATGGATTTTATTTTTTTCGATCAACCATTGACGTTAATTCTGAATGGAAAAGTAAAGAATTGAAGGAATGGGCGTTTTTTTGAAGAATTGGCGAGAATAATGCCAAATTATGTATTCTATTATATCATGTTTTAAAGATATGACCTTCCAATTTTTTGACCCTGGTAGTAGTGATTGTTACGGAATCATTAGTTATTTATTTGAACAATAAGTTTAATTTTTTTTTGTAAGTGCCACTACTAACCAATTTTTTAAATTTTTTTTTTTTTTACTGCCACTACTAACTAATGTCCATAGTGCCAAGTGTAACAGTGTATTGTCCAGAAACTTGCGTATTTTAATTTATAAGAATTACATGCTAGTAATTATAGTTTATGCGAGTTATTGATAACTATAAAATCAAATAAAACATTTTAAGATTTAAATAAAAAGACATTAATAATAAAATCGATGTCATAAAAAATTATTAGCATGGCATATGGCATTGCAGAAAAAAAAAACATTCAGAGAGCAATTTTTTTCAATGAAAGAAAACACCTATTTTTATATAGAAAAATTAAAAGTAAATTGTTTATTATTATTGATTCAGATACAGAAACCAGCTGATTTTTTTATTGCGTATTTAAAATTCGTCAATCATAAAATTATATTAAATTCAAACTAAATTAATAATATCTTTTATACATTTTTAATTAAAATGCATAAAAATGCTTATTGAAAATATAAATTATAGAATCAGCAACAAAAATTAAGTGTAATTTATCTAACCATTTATTAAGCGCGGAATGGAAAGGAAGAAAAGTTGTTAAACATGATTATTTTTTTAAAGGAAGTAAGTTTCACGTAGCGTAGACGGAAGTCAAACTTTTTCAAGACTGCTGTACTAAGTGCTAAGCCCACTTCCTTGAAACTTAGTTTCAAGTATTAATTGTTTTTTTTTTTCCTAGTCAAAAATTTTTTAAAATTATTTTCTATTTTTTTATTCCATTGTTAAATTCATTTTTCTATCTGCACAAGATTATAATTTTACCACTATTATTAATATTCTTAATATATTAGTTTTCCTTCTTTTCAGTATCATACGAACAACTTGGCATTTATTAACTTGGCGTTTAAAACTGGTTTGAATATCCCAGTATTTCTAAAATAGTATAGATAGTAAATGCTTCTAAAATTATAATTTCATTCATATGTAAAATAACAGAAAAACTACAATTTCAAAACAAATCTTTAATATTAGAATTTTTTTATTTTATAACATGCATTATTTACTGACCATCCCCCACTGAAATAGAAGGATAAAAATGATCAGTTTTTATTTTTAGCTACACTTAAACTAAGTACAGCGAATGTTTAAAGTAAAAGGGAAAATCTGGATCTTATCATAATTATATTTGTTTTCAATCATTAAACTACGAATTTCTTTCTTTTCCCTCTCTCCCAATATCAATTTATTTTGGATTTCATCTATATTTAAATAATAATATACACAAGGGATTCGTTATTAAACAGAAATAGAATTAAAAGTTTCTCTAATTTAAGTTTACTAAGTCTGATTTAATATTTTTGAAGTGCTTTGGACTAAAATTAATAAGTTGGGAACTCGAAATAATTTTTTTAAACTAATTAAAATAATTGTATCAGATAAAATTTATATCAAAGTTAAAAAAAAAAAAAAAAAATAGCTCAAACCTAATATTTATACTTTTGTTTGCTTCAAACGGAAAAAAAAAATTATAATAACTAACGAATCACGATTTTCTTTCTTTTTTTTTTATTTTCAAATTTAAGTTGTTTCTAATACAAAAAAATTCGTACACGAGAAGAAGAATTCAGTATAAAACCAGTAAACGCTGATGAAAACCAGGGCAATAAATCATACGAAAAAACAGCTTTTCGCTTACTAAAAGAGATAAATTATGAAAGCATTGGTATATAAATACATTTTTTTTGAAAAAAATAAAAAATAATCATAGCTAGCAGCAGTCTTAATAAAAATTCTATTTCGTAAAAAGAACCCAGCAGGTCGGAAAAATAAATAAATAAAATGCAGGTGCTGTTTAAGGCTGAAATGAAAAATGGATTGCGTTCCGACTGTCCAAGGCCGGAGTTATAAAGTAGATTTTCAGAGATGTCACAAAAGCCAGCCTTCTAGTGAAACTCGGGATTAATCGTCACTTGTTAGCTTCGTTCACTCATATTGATTTTAAAATTTTACCCGCCATGGCCAGAAGGATAATATTTCGCAGAATATTTTAAATGGGATGAAATTTTCGCTTTCAGAATGACATGTCAGATAAATTGGGGCTTCATATGATGCGTCATGACGCACTGAAGTTTTGAATTATGATACAAGAGATAGGATAGCGAATATCTCTCTCTCCACAAGAAAAATAGTTTTAAGGTTTTCAAAAAGATCTGAAATGTTTGGTTTAACTCACGAGCAATGTGTATCATAGGACAATTTTAAATATTTATACCTGAAACAAGTTGAAAAATGCAAAAACGGGGTGTGTCTCATTCCAGAACAATAGCACACCTGTCAATTCAATTACTGTTTCGACAATTTTATTTTCAAAGAGAAAATTCCTTTTTCATTTAGGCGTGTCAACGCAATTGCATTTATTTCTAAAAACAGTTTTTGGTCATGCATTTTATAAAAACAGAATAATTTTTTAGCGAAATGTTTATATAAATATTAATAATAGCAGCAGAATAATTTCTTTGCCAGTAGACTTATGAAATTTTACTTTGTTTCAAATAAATTATTTCGTAATTTAAATTGCTATGTAAGATCCTCCGATTACGAAATAAATTAATCTGACAAGTATTCAATTGTTACCTTCTTAATATAAAAAAATTTGTATATATTACGAACAAGATGTTTATTATAAAAGTTTAAAAACGAAAACTATATGCAAGCTGTGGTGAAAAAAAAAAAAATTCATTTTCAGATTTTCCAATTTCTTTCCATAGTTTTGTTTTTTAAATTTCGATAAAATTTGGACAGGCAGTAACATTTTTTAAGCAGTGACCCAAATATTGCTTAAAATATTATTCACTAAGGGCGCTCAGCTGTGATTGGGAAAAACTGGGGCTCAATCCGCAGTTTTTTTAAGCCTAACATTATACATTTCATTAAGTTTTAATAGCATTTTGATTTTACTTCACTGATGGATATGGAGGCCTAAAACATAAAAAAAATAAATAAATTAAAACCCCTGTATTCCATATGGAGTCATAAGTTTATGCACTGTAAAAAGTTAACAGTGGAATAAATGCAAACTCAAGCCTTATTTAAGAATATACAGTCATTCTTTGACTATAAGGTCAAGAAATTACCATGGGGAATTACGCTTCTTGTTAATCAATTTTATTAAAAAATGGTTGTCAACTGCACGTGCTAGAGGTACATAAGGATACGAAGACGCCATTCTATGGGAGAAGCTTTTTGTCGCCGATTCTCTTTAGTACAGAAAAAGTTAGCTCCAACAAACCTATAGTAAGCCATGAAGTTTCAAATGCTGAAAAAAATTTTTTTAAAATAATGAAAATCTATGAAGTTATTTAAACAACAGTGTGTCAAGTTACATTTTTTTTTCCTTTTTAAAAATCAAGTGTAATAGTTTTCCCTTTATCTAGAACTTAAAACGAAAAGCACCCTTTTAATTCCTACACCATTTTGTAACGGGCGCAAAATTAGTCCCCGGTTGCTGTAAACCCTAGCTACGCATCTGCTGCTCGCGCATTTGTAAACAGTACATCAAGATGTATTAAGTGCTATAGAAAAAAAAAAAATTAATGCATAAAACTTTTCATATTCAACTATTGTCTTATTGCATTGTCAAATTTTATATTAACTATCATTAAACATATTTCACTAAGTACCGTGAAGTAGATCACAGAAAATATTCAGACTGACTTCGTCTTTTCTTATCTTATTCTCAAGTTATTTCTATTATTAACCATTAAATATAAAAATTAAGTTGATGAAGGTAGGACAATTATAATGGTCGCGCAATATATGTAAGAGAAGGGTTTTCAGCTCCTATGGTTGGCTGCAGCATTTATATGCTACGTCCTGGAAACGAGTCTTTGGGACACCTCTTATTAGGGAGGCCTTTCATGTGACATTGAAGTTACCGAAAGGGAGCCAATTAGAAATGATACCGATGTCGATGCACTTTACATTTGAGGCAGCGTTGCTACATGCTGTGAATACAGACTCAGCCGTGTTAATTCACTTGGAAAAGCATTAAGGCAAACAAGCTGTCTAAATGCACGATCCTCATTAATCTAAATGTGTCCATCCGGCGATGTTTCTCGTTCCGCATTCTTGCGACAGAAGAGAAATTTATATCTAACTGGTTTTCCTTTACTCATGCCACACTTTTAGAAGATAGATGTTTATTATTATGAACTCTTAAGCATATGTAGAAATAACGAGATCCTATATTTCATCCCTTTTTTACAATTAAAAATTTTGGTTCAAAATTATTTTTTTAAATCAAAACAAAAGGTTATATTATTTTAAGGTTTTCTAAAAGAAAATATACTGTTAACAGTTACTTATTGTTCAACATATAACTAATAAAAATTTCATTTACAGTCTGAGATTTTTCAAAAGAGAAGTTTACGACTGCCATAAGAAATAAAAGATACTTTTAAAAGAAAACTGTAGGCAGTTACTGTTATTCGAAGTATAATTAAAAAAAAAAAAAACCTTAATTTTGTTAAATGCATTCTGAATTTTTTCAAAACAAAAGTTCACAACGGGCATAAGAAGTTGGAAATGTTTATAAAAGAAAGTTTTAAAATCAGATACTTTCAAAAGAAAATATATTTTACTGCTTACAGTTACTATTATTCGACATATGATTAATGAAAGCTTTAATTTCATTAAATATAATCTGAATATTTATAAAACATAAGTTCACGACGACGACAAGAACTTGAAGATACTGGGAATAATTAGTGTTTTTTTTAAAAACTAAAATATAGATTTGTTTAAATACTAGAAATCTAAATAATGAGAGCCCTGTTGGTTAGATTTATAAACTAACTTTATAATGTTAAATTTAATAAACTCATTTCAAAATATTAGTTATGCGTGCCATGCACGCATAAGCCATGCTTTTTAGTTTTCCAAACTTTTTTTTTCATAACACCCTTTTCCTTTTTTGGAAAAATAAAATCAATATAAGAGGTTCAAATATTACCTAAGCATATTTTTGGCAATTTTGGAACCCCTCGTCAGCAAAAATAAGCAAATAAAAAAAACCTCCACGCCAAACGTAAGAAAGTTGCAATAGCACCGTGTTTTTCGTTTTAACTTTGACTTTATAGTAGCAATCTAATTTTAGAAATATTTTCAAATGAAAGATGTAACTTGGCACGTAACAAAATTCAAGCTTTCATTCATTTTATAAAATTTTGAGTAGAATACTTTTAGGAATCTTTTGTATTATCCTATTTTGGTCAAAACTCTTGACCCCTGAAACTCCAGGAAGAATTTTATCCAATTGCAATTCTTTTTTGCATTAAAAAAAAAAAAACGAAAATAAGGCGATTTCAATGTTCAACATATGCTTGTCAGAAAAATAAGCAAATTTTAAGCCAAATTCCTCCCTTTAAGGGCTCATGTAATATTTGAAGGGCTCTATATAAATAAAATGTAGTAATAACTTTTAAATTCGGTTTTTAATGGCAGCGACATAATTACAAAACATATACGTTGTATAAAGATTTCGTCCAATAGAGAAAATATAAGGTATAAATGAGGTTCGTTCATTAAAGCAAACCGTAAAACACATTAAAAGTATCATTACATCTCGCTATGCTGAATAAATCTTTTCCATAACATCAATTTTGGATGCTATGTTCATTTACAGATAGAGCTTAAGTCGATTTTATACTCTTGTATATACTTATGTCTTAAATCTTGAGTGGAGGAATGTATTAGATTACGACAGGCTGCTTCCCTAAATAAATTTATACAAGCGTTTTTGAATAAGAATTATAACTTCGTAATCTGCAAATACGTTTCGAAATTTCTAAAACAAAATATCCGCAAAATATATTTTAATACGCTAATTTTTTATGTACTGACATTGAACGCGAAGCAATTTATTTTGAAACACAAACCTTTCATATTTCAATAAATAGCAGTTCAAATACGTTTTATTTAAAAATATATATATATTTATACTGTCAAAGAAAGTTTTCCCAGCGAAGAATTTCTTTTAGAAAGAAAGAACCGTTACCCGGTCGAAAAGAACACTAGATGTAACAAGTGGCCTGGAGACACTACGGTGACAGTGGCTATAAGAAATGGGAAAGGGACTTCAATCGTGAGAGGTCCCAAGAACCTAAAAAAAAAAAGTAAATAAGTTGCCATTTCTCTTAAGGTCCACGTCTATCCGAAAAAGAAAATAGCTTCTTTTTTCTCCCCAAGGCAAATGCCAAGCAGCGCACTAGGTTCAATCAGGCATGTCACACGGTATTACTCATGTTCGGACGGTCAGAGCCCAGCACTGTCATGGCTCGTATCTTACGGTACATCGGAAACGCTATTCCTTAGACTTAACATTTTTTCCTCTTCTTCTTCTTTTCCTTGGCCTGTCAGTGTGAGAGGGAAAAAATATAAATCCGAAATGACTTTTTCTTCAAAAAACTCCCAACATATTTCCGCCCGGCCACCTCTGCACAGCCCCCACATCTATCGCTTCTTCCTCTTTCTTGCCACGCTCTTTTTTAATAAAGTATATCGGACGTCTACAGGACAGCTCCAGCAGAATACGCGCTTCAAGTTTTATTTCTTGCAAGGAAAAAAAATATATATATATTTCTCCTTTAGCACAAGAGCTGAAATGCACATAAAACGAGACATATGAGAAATTTTTAAGCTTTAGCTCCGATTCCGTCTTGGTTATGTTATAAAATATAAACTGATAATAATACTCAAGTCATAGTGACAAGCTTTTCCAGGAGACGAGTTTTCAAAAAGATGGCGTTTACTTCTAATTTACTAGATCAAGATTCCCTTTTAATGATGAAAGACTAAGAGTTTCCAATTATAAGTTATGGCAAATGCAATGAACTGCAGTTATTGTATAATTGCTGGCTTTTACATACCACTGCCTGTTTTAGAGATATTGAATGAAGTAAAGTAACTTATCAAGTGAATTTCGAATTATGCTTAAATTTTTTATAATCAGTAGATTAATAGCTTCGAAACGCATCGAGTGGCTCCATAAAATTTGCAACGCAGAAATACTAAAAAAGCGTTAATAGAATGGTCATGTTCTGCGTAAACCAGAAAAATTTAAGGAAAAACATGTTTTTGATTGGAACTCTCAGGGCAATAGAAGAAGAGAAAAACCTAAAAAAATACTTGGCGCAGGACGAATGTAAGTGCATTGATAACAGTTGGAAAGACATGAAGAAATGCAAAATATATTGACACAAATAGAGTGAGATGGAGAGCTAGAATAGAAGCCTTATCCTCCAATTCAGAGTGAAGAAGAATATGTATGTTAAAAGCTTTGAAATGCAACTACTAAATAATCCTATAACTGTCTGCATGTGGCACCTATCGGTAGGCGTTATCACTAAAACTTACGAGAAATTTCTTTTTATACAAATATTTTAAAGTTATACTATTAAAGGAAAGATATATCATCACCAGTATTGCCTATAAATATGATGCAACGAGTCTGAAATATTAATAATTTCATATTTTGCCGTACAAATTTAGGTATTGTCATAATCCGTTAGAACCTGTTAAAAAGTAGATAGGTCTACAGTTAATACATAGAAATGTAGGCAGGTGGCAATTAATACATAATTACGGGATTGATCATTACCGTTATTTTAAAATTGAAAATCAATTCAATCGTTAGCATGCTTATTAAAGTATGGCTTTAGAAAGTTTTAACCAGCAAATTGTTTACCCAGTATAACTGGTATTGTTTGAGCCAACCAATGGTAAGAAAATGGAATTTTTTTCTTGAAACTCACCGAAAGAGTCAATTTTTTAAATATATTTCTTATGGAATCAAAATCAACTCAAACTTATAAATTTCATTTTATTTTCATGCTAAATCTGAAAAGGATATCACATCTACTAAACACACAATTACTGAAAAAACAAAATATTTTACTTTGATACTTAATCGCAGAATACAGCTAAGCCAAAACACAATTTTCTCTCACTGTAATTTATTATAGTTAATAAATGTAGGAACAAGAATGCTGTTATGAAGTATTTACACTTCAAAATGACTTCAAATAGAGAATTTTCTGGATTAAATTCTTTCTTTGTGTAATGTACTTTAATTTATTTGAGAATCTCCGGGGAAATATAGAAAATATTTAATATTCCTGGCAAATAAAAACATAGTTTATATACAGTGTGAACTAAATGAAAATAATTAATAATTTTTGCATATTTCTTTCCCGTTCTGTTCAATTAGTAATTGGTTCATTACCTTCAAATAATTTCAACTATTTCATTAAGTTAGATTTTTATTTGTAGCAAAATAAATATTTAAAGATCCCCGCGTTTTGCATTTTTTTTCTAGTTTTGAACTTGCTTAAATGTCATTTTACCGTTCAAGAAAATAAAAAAGCACGTTAAAAAAAAAAAAAACTTCCAAACTAATAACTATTAAAAGGTGTGTAAAAGAAAAATATTCTTTACACATTATACACATTAGGTGTATTATTAGTTTTAGTGCTAATGTTATACACATTAGCACTAAAATGATTTTTTTTAATATGTGATATTGTAAAAAGTTTGAAGTTTTCTTCTTAATTTAGCACATACATCAAATAAAGACTAGCTAAGCAATAACTACATATGTACTATTTGTTTAATCAAACCATGGATTCTTAATTAGGATTTTCTTTTCTGCTCTTTTCAGTTGCTCATGTCTCATTTTAAATTCTATTAAAAATGTATTTAACACTAATGTTCGAGTAAAATTAATATGTGTATTTCGCAAAATTTTAAATCCAGTTATTTTAGATACGCTTTGTTTTAATTTTGGCATCAGCCACGGCAATTTTGAATCTAGTATATAGTCTTTTAATTAAGCATTAACAAATATATGTGTGTTTAAATTACTCTAGACACTTTTTAATTTTAATTAAAAGTAATTAATTCTCAAAGTATTATACATAAAAAAATTATCTCTGTGTATCAATTAAAAAATATGTATGCACTTTTGCTGAAAATGTTGAAGATATCAATACTGTTCCAAAAAAGTAAACTTTTCCATTCTTAACAGAGACCTTAGTTCATGTAGCTTTTTTCAAGGATATTATTCTAATTTTAAAAATTATGACTAGATATTAAGTGTATAAAGAAAAAGAATTATTTACGCTTTAAGTTTTAGAACATTCAGACAATCGATTGACGATATTAAACACAATTCCCTTAGTAGTTATTTTTTTTACCAATAGATACAAAAAATTTCAAAAAGTTTCAGAGTTCATACATCGCTCGTCTACCCGGGTCCGAATCCCAACGAATCGCTTGTTAAAATGAATTCCGTACCTGACTTGCAACGACCACAGCGTGGACGTAAAATATCCTCAATGGTAGACAGATAATATGATAGTCTCCTTGCTGTTAGACTAACCTTAGGAGGATTTCCTCACCATGTAATGCAAATGCGGGTTAATTCCATCAAAAAGTCTCCCACGAAGGCGAATTTATCTCAAAACTTGATCTAGGAGTCTTCTGGATTGAGTTCAAAATCACAAGGCCACGGGGTTGAACATTATTAGTCGTAAACTCAGAAGTTTGATCAGCTGTTCAAAGACGTTTATAAAATAAAATTAACAGCTTCCATAGAAAGTAATGTTTCTGGAGCAAAAACATTGTAGGCAATAGTTAAACTGGGCAAAAGATTAATACTAGTTAATTTCTCATTTATCTCGATAATTATTACTAGGACAAACGATCCTCGAAGACAGGACACAAATATTTGATAATCGTCGAAAGGCTCAGTACCACAAAAACGATTCTAACAAAGGGGGGGGGGAAACCACACATCAGACACTTCTCCAAAAATCGATGGGCAAACATTACGCTGAAACGTTTCCGGTTAGAATGTTTATTCGCGTAGTAACTTTGTCTAAACGAGAGTATAATCGAATACAAAACAAACGGAATACATGACCTCCGAACATTTATGCTCCATTAGGGAATCCTTACTGCTACTACGGATCTTCGTTTGCTCGTTCAAACAGATGAGGGGACCAAATAATACCGCAGATCTACTTTGTGAGATGGCGAATCAAAAAAATAAATTGCTTTTGGTACATAATGCTCGATTTGGCAGTTGCGAAACATAACATCTGCTAAATGAGCTAATATAACCACCATAATTTAAAGGGGACCGTTTAATGCAGGGAGTTAGAATTCTCAACAGCATTTATTGAAACAACATTTTTTAAAAGCATTTTATGTTTTCATTATTATTAATTTATTTTCATTGATATAAATATACATTCAAATACACAATCGTATCACTGTTTTTATGTATATAAGGCGATTAATTGCCGAGTAAAAATTCTGGGGCTTAAAGAGGAAAGATTCTAAAATATCTATTTGGCGTGAACAATAGTGTGTTAAAAATCTAATCTATTGTATGACTTGTATAACAATTACTTCTGTGAAAATGCGGTTAAGTAAACGATTTTCTATTAAAAAGATTTAGATTGATATATAGGAAAGGACGCTTCATTTGAAAAGCTACCTTCTTCAGGGAATTACAGACTATTTAACTCAAGTACGATTAAAAAATAATGGAGTTAATTTTTTAATTTAATTTCTTAAGTTGTCTACTTTTTAGACCCCCCCCCCAAAAAAAAAGACACAATGTATTCCCATAAAAAATCTCTTCTTGTTTGAGGACCATATTTGAATATTTAACTTCGATGGCTACAAAAACTAACATAAGAATTGATAGAGCTCGTTGAAAGAATTGCATTCTAAAGTGACAATTTTTTTAAGAACAAAATTGAGATATTTTGATAAAAGGTCTTACTTTAGGTTAGTTAGTACTTTGTAAACTATGTAACATCGATTTATTTTGCTATGCTATTAAATTTCGTAGAACTCAGTTACAGTTATCAGTGGAAGAAAGCTCTAAGTTCATTCGTCAAAACTTGGCCTATCATCATTTCCTATAATTATCTATAATATAATCTATAATTTCTTAAGCCAATTTATTCAAATTCACCATAAAATCATTGAGTACATCTATCTGCTTCCTTTATAATAAAACCAACTTTTTCATCAAATTTAATTCCTCCGAGCTATTAATTTAAACAATATATGCTCAAGTACCTTTTTTTTTTTAAAGAGAAATAATTACATAGAGTAGTAGGCTAAGAAAACGGAATACTCCCAGTTTAAATGAAAAAGGAATGGAAGATATAACAGGGCAAAATAAACAGATGAAGTCAGCATGAACTCTCTCTCAGAAATCGTCCTAAAACTCTAGGGCATAATTTGGAATGCATTCCTTCAAACAGCCCATCCAGGCGAAGAGATGGAAGAGAGAGAGAGCATAAGGTCCGGACATAAAGCTGAGAAAATATCCCAGAGTGTATGTGCAAGAGGCATGCCATATCAGCGAATCAGTTTTCCTGGAAAACTTTTCGTCGAAGTCATTAGATGGAGCCAGGTCCATTTCTCAAGTATCCCTAGAGCCAGATGACGGAGAATCTTTTTGAAAAAATTTAATAACGCTGCGAGACCCTCCGCTCAGCACGTCCTACGAAAGACGAACCGCGAAATGGGCTTCTTTAATGGTCTGACGAGATGGCGCGAATGGAATTTTTGATACGATCTCTCGCCCCCCGTTCACGCGGAAAGGTACTAATCGGTTAAATGTTTAATACACGCCATCCTTTCCGCCTAAATCAATTTTTATTCCCCGGGCATCATGATTTTTAAGATACTATAAATTACATTTGCAACAACGAAAGGAAGCCGTTCCCCTCCCCTACCAACAAGATAAATCTTTCTAACATTTTAAAAAATGATTCTGCGGAATATATATTAAATTTCTGAGCTTAGGTAAACACTCGAGTATGATTTAACATAAATTTTATTGAAATATTTTTAAATTGATGAACAGCTTATGAATCTAAAAAGGGATGCAACACGACTACGCATTTTTTGAAAAATTTACGTTTTAGAAAATGTTCTTGATTGAAAATTAGTTAGGCATATTTAAAATAGCTAACAAATTTATTTAGTTTTTTTTAAGAATAACTTGTTTTATTAATTTTTAAATGTCCAGATACAAGATCCTAAAAATAGAGTAAAAAGATTTTTTTTTTAAATAGTGAAATATTTATTAATGCACTATGCATATATTTTACCATTAAAATGCAATTAAGTCTTCGAAATCTTCCATGAAAACATATAAGATACTACATATTTAATAACATGCAAAAAAAAGTAAATAAATAAATTGGTTCATAACTATTTGTCATCCGAATAATTTTTTAAACCATTTCAAAAATATTGATCAAGTGATTGCTCAAGCATTTACTCCAGCTTTTTTTTTTCCCTTTTTTAATTTCATAAATCGCCATTGGTCTATTAGTGCAGCTCTAGTGTGATGTCAAAACTTTATAGAATTTCATTAGACCACTTAGTATGCAGTTGCTTTCTTGGTCTATGAATGTCAGTCTAAGATATTCAGCAATTGCCAGTTACAAGTTTAATTCTCCAGATAAGGCCAAAAGCTTTCGTTGTCTTATTTATGTTTCTAGCTTTCGACCACAATTTCAGCATCCAAATTTGAAATATAGATGGGCGCATGCATTCATATATGAGCTACTTTGAAAATATAGAGTAACTAAGGTAATGTTAGTCAAAGAATTTAAAAGAAGAACATCGAAAAGCTATTCTACCATTCCTCAAGTACTTTGCTGCTACGCTTGACTTATTTTCTACAAAAACGAACTTACAACGACAGTGGTAGCTAATAGTATTATCTTCAAATAGAACATTTTAGTCAGAACATGATATTTATGCGTTTATGTTGATATTTTTTTAGGACTTTTTTACTGCATGCCATTTTTAAAGCTCTTATCGCTTTTTTAAAACAAGTAAATGTTTGAGTAATGCCTTAATAAATTGGCCTCTTCAAAACAAATCTAATTTCTGATTTAATACTTCTTTTTATTAGCTTAGTTGTATTAGTGTTGTTTATCAAGTAATCAAACCAGCTCGGTTCAAATAATTGCTATAGGTAGCTAACATGATAACAGCAAGTTTTTATTCTTTTCCCTTATATTTCACAAATTCCCTTTCTTAGCAAGACCCGAAGAATTCGTTACAAAGCTAACACTTGTATTTCTCTGAACTGTGCTTACAATCAAAAGATATCTATGAATCAATCGAGAACCATCTCACGTAACGTAAGAATGGGCCCTTCTACAAGCAACTCCGGAGAAACTTTTCAAACCAAATATTTTGGTATAAAAAAAAAAAAAAAAAGCGGGAAGAGCCAGATGGACGGACAGAATACCAACTACTAAACACAAGACCGAGACTCTCCCTTACTTTTCTTGCTTCCATATCATATTTTTATTGACTTCCATTGCCTTGGAACCAATCAGCGACAGACATGAACTCCATAAAAACCACTACCTGCAGAAAGAGCGAAAGTGATGTGCTAGAGAAGGAAAAAAAAAGTAACTGAAGTTTGATGGGGGAAACGGTAATGGACGTGAAACGAGATGGTCGGATATATCTGAAAAAACACTAGGGTTAGAATTTTCAGAAACTCAATTTTATTTATTTTTCTTTGCTCCTCTTTTAAAGATAAGAGTAATGCGATATAGAATGGAAACCATAATTCAGACACGCGAAATTAGTTATAAGATAAAAACGAGGTTAGAAAATTGTGAGTTTCCATTAGTTAGGGGATATGAGAGACATAAATGTGCAATTTTGTCATCGTAGGGTTACATTCCTTCATAAAAACATTGCAAAATCGATAGCAACGACATTTTCTACCTAGAATTACATATTTATTCAGGAAAAAGGCAAACGTAAGTATGTCAATTTATCTGGTTTTTTTTTATAGTACAAATTTCCATTTTGACTTAAAAGCTTACTTACTAAAAATTATTTTCATGTTTTTTTTTTTTAAACATAATATGGCACTTACATTAAATTGGACTAAATTTGAAGCGTATTTTGATCAATTTAAGTTCGCGGAATTTGTTTATCGATAATTCTAAGTATCTTAAACTTTTAAAAATACCATTTTAAAAGAAATGAATAAACTGTCGTAATTCTGAACAATATAGAAATATTAAATATATTTGAAAACAGTATAAATAGTATGCAATGGAAAATTGTTAGTAAATATTCTTGAAGTCAATCAGCCAGGTAAATTATTAACATTTCTAAACTTTCTTTTAGCTATGCTATTAGAATTGGATAACATTTATATCATGTTAGTCGATAAATACCCCATAGTGTATAAAATCGATACATTTTTCATTTATTTCCCTCTTAAGTAATAAAGTTATTTCGACATACAGTGTTGTTCCGATGTATAATATAATATTTTAAAATTTAATAATACTTTTAAGATTGTATCTTTTTTCGGGTTGGAGGGAATATATTTAGGAATTTTCAAAACAGCTATTTAAAATAAGACATTGCTAGTTTTTGCAAAATTATCGGATTTACAATCGAATGAGTTTTCACGCCTTTTCAAACGAGATTTTTTTGTACGTATTCCGAAAACACCTATAATCAAATGCACACAATAAGCTTTTCTTTCATATTTTCCACTTCTCCGAAAAACAATATATTATATAACCGTGTTTTACTGTCTTTCTCTAACTCAATATTTCCTCACGCAATTCCATGTCTGGGTCTCTTTGCTTCAGGAGCTCGTTTATCATCAAACGATGCCTTTTTCTCGTCATAACAGGAGACAAGTTCTCGAAAAACAATGGGATCTCTTTCCCCCCTCCCCCATTCTCTCATTTCGTCTCGAAACATATCGCGTCCGACATGATTATGTACACATACACACACGCTGGGCTCCGTACACAACAATATACTACATTGTTGCATCCTATCCCCCTTTGTGGCAGGAAAAAAGATCTCGTTATGGCCGCGGCATTATGATGAGTTGCCAATTAAGCCTCTGCCTCTTTTCTATTTGCCTTTACAGAACGATGTTATCGTAGTGTAGACAGTGCATAATAGAATGAAAGTGGAAAGAGATATTGTGCAATTCACGTTCTGGAAGTGTTTTCACAAAATGCTGTCATTTTCGTTCTACAAGGGTATGCCAGTTATGTGAAAAGAACCCAGGGGTGTTTTGATATTGATAAACGAATATTTGAAGAGTGATCGTTCCATGATTTGAAGCAGGGAATTTTTATGTTATGTTTCGGCCATCTTTTTTTCCCTTACAAAAAAAAAGAAAAAGAAAAGAAAGAAAACATTTAATTTGAAATCCGGATTATTTCTAAATAAAGAGAACTGCTATCATTTAATTAATACATTAGGGACTATGTAATTAAAATGAAAAAAAAAAAAAAAAGAGTAAAGAAATTGTTTTTCTTTTTTACAAATAGCTTTTAGTAGCAGTTTTTAGTAAAATTACCAAATATTGTAAATGAAAAATAAATAAATTTGAAAGTAAGCTTTAAAATGGACAAACAAATGTTTCACTTTAATTTTTTCAAAACATGCAATTACTTCAAGTAATTTAATATCTTATCCTTCTCGAGAATAGTGTTTTAGTTTTAAATAAATATCACAAAAATGATTTCTTTTTTAAAACTTTTTGTTGCTCTAAATAAAATTAAAATAATGCTATAAATTTTTAAATTATAATTTTTTAAACAAAGAAATAAAATAAAATTTTATTCCTATTTTTTTTATGAACTATCCTCACATTTCATTCAAAAAATAAATAAATAAAAGCGAAGAAATTAACGATATTTAAAAATCTAAACAATTATTTTTTAAATATTTTAAAAATAATTCAAGCGAAAGATAGTAATCCCATGATATTTATTTTGTATTATCTTCGAAAAAAATCCGTTATTCATCCTTTGAAGAAGACGCTTAAAACACGATTTAAAAAAAAAAAAAAACGTGCAATGGAAGATCTAATTTTAATCACAGAAAGCAATAATTATTTGCTTAACCAACAATGTTTTGTAGATAAAAAAATTTTTTTAATCATATCTGAAAAGTTAATTCCAATTTTTAAAAAAATAAATATATTATATACTTAATGCACCATATAATATTTGAATATTAATATAATTTGATGACATTAATGAATAATTATTTATTGATTTCTTTGGTTACGCTTAGAACGTTCTCAACATAAAGCAACACGTTTGAGGGGGGCGGGGGAGAAACTACGTGTTTATATTTCTACATATTTTGGAGGGGGGAAAAATCCAGCTGATTTTACAAAATATTTTGCGAGAATTTCATAGACTTTCTATACTCAAATAAAGGTAAATAAAATGTTAAAACTACATTATACTTCATATTAATTGGATGTTAGTGATGGTCGTGAACTTGAATACGAATTTTAAAATATAACATTAACCTAAACCTATTTGTAATTTTAAACTATAAGAAATATACAATTTAGTTTAGGTAACTGTAGCTTATTCTTACTGAATTTCTATAAAAAATTAAAAGATTAAAAAATTTAATAAAAAATATAGTTCAGAATTGGGAAGAAAAAAAAGGAAATATGGAAGAAAAAAATAAACATTAAAAATTATCACTATAAATGAGACCGTCTTTTTTATTTAGTTGTATTACTTATTTTAATTTTCAAGCAAGATAGGTTACAAAAAAAATTTACTTTTATTCGGATTTTTTTAATTGATACCTTTGCAGTTTTAGGGAATTTATGAAAAGGTACGAAAACCAGAAGAATTTTTTGTCTAAATCCTAGAGAAACAGGCCAAATTCAGTAGTCTATTCTAAGAACAGAATTACCATTTAAGTGGTAATTCAGTACAGTAAAAATAAATTATCTGTTTTAAAATGCCACCTTCGAACTTCAGAAAACGTGGTACAGCCAGTCTACGACAGTGACAACTATCAGCACACCAGTGTCACTGAAAAATGATGAATTATGGAGCAATGATTATTTTAATTTAGTGATGTTTACAATACTCGATTAAAATCTCGGTCAATTAAGCAAATGCCATTAGGAATGAGAGGTAACGCATGAGTGTGATATAAGTGACTTCTTTTGCAATAAAACCATGATAAGAGGGCCATCTCATTAACACACAATTGACCTAATGGATGACAGCACGTTATTTGAAGTAAGACGTGGCTGCGAATGCATAATGCTCTGTAATCTCGTACTCCTAAGTAGATCTAAATATTGGCGCGGACACACAGTCGCCAAATATAATGAGACATGAAATTATCTTATCGGTATTCTAAGTCCATCTTTCCGATTCCCATATCATTAGATTCATCCAACGATAACATTAAAAACATTTTTTCAATAAGACAGCAATAGCATGACTGTCATTCAAATAAACCATCATCATGCTTTCTAAGTCATTGCAATTGCATCATTTGAATAACCTTTTAAAATATTACTCAACGGCATTTTTCAAAGCACTTTGCCAAAGAAAAAAAAAGCCTTAATTAGAACTAAATATATCATCTTGTCGTAAAGAATAACCTGGGCTTCAGAACGGACAAATAACTTACATATTTTAAAAGTCATCACCCTATTTTTAAAAATCAAGAATTTGGCGAGATTTTTTTCTCACCTAGATGAAAAGTACCAAAATCAATGAAATTTCTGTACATTTTTTACGAGCGCAGGTAATGCAGCGTTGAAATTGCTTTTTGTATAACAAAAAAATTAGATTTAAAACACTTATCATTTTCACAAAATTGTGGCTTTTATTCATAATGACGTTTTGCGCCATTTTCAGAATTATGCTACGAATTTTTATCATCAACCTCAATTTAAATCTGAGAATATCGGCATTTTCATATTAATTATTAAATCAGCTTCTATTTGCAGTTAATAATTTGTTGTTTATAAAATGTCTTAATATTTCTACAGCAACAGTTTAAAATTGATATTTATGTTCTCATTTTAATTTATTAATCATTGTAATGAGACAAAATTGGCAAACATTGGCGGCTGAAGAAATTGTAGTGTTTTTTATCAATAATTTTTATTTTCATGTGCATGGAAATTAATTTTTAAGAATACAAACAAAATAAATTTTGAATCATCGTAGAAAAATAGGTTTTGTAAAAAAATAGTTTTTAAATTTTGTGCGTATGAGAAATTAAGAATTTTTTTAGATCTTCTTTATTATTATTATTATTTTTTTAAACTTTTATTTTTGGGACAATTTTTAAAATCAGTCTTTTTTTTTTACTTTGATCTTTGCTGAAATATATTCTCATTTATAAAACACCCAGCTTCTAATTTGAATTACATTGTTTGATGTGAATATTTGTATTCATTCGCTGAGCAGAATTATCTAAATTTTAATACATAAAACAAAGATCTTATATAATATTTCTGAACAGAAAAAAATACAAAACCGCGAAATATCTCAGAACTTTCATTCTAAAGTCAGTTTTTTAAAAAAAATGTTGGCTAATACATTATTTTGCTATTTATGTTAAAGTTTTTCTTCTACACATGTTTTTACGATCCATGATTCGAGCAGTATATTCTGTTCTCAAAAAAGCAGCAGGGGGCAATGATTTCGTGAAATAACATCACGATAAGGCATCAAACTTAAGGCATCCCATTCTTCCTGTCATCCACACTCCACGGCTCATGCTTTCTTTTCTCTATTTATATTGAAGAGAGATAGTAACTTGGATCTCCCCCATCCCCTGCCTCTTCTTTCAACATATAACCACACGGAATAAAAGGAAGCGATGCAAGGAAAAGATTTCAAAGCTAATATAAACGGTATACGAGGAGGCCACTAGCAATAACCATAAAACTTAACACGTCATTTATTCATAAAGATCCTCCCTCCAAAGAAAAAAAAAACTTCTTTTTCGGGTAACGGTATCAGTTTAGTAGCTTGCACACTACAAAGTAATATAAGTTTTCATATGATATGAGCTGCTATGATTGCGATCATTTGACGTTAAAGCAACAATTATGATGCTGAATACTTTTTATATTTTATGACGTAATATTTTAGCAAGCACTATTTTTTCTTTATGGATATTTATATAATGCATACTTTGCAAATCACCAATGACAATCTGACTTCCTATAATAACTTTCAAATAAATATAAAAATTAAAATCGAATATGACCCAGTTTGGTAAAGTTGTCTTGGAATGAGATTCTATTTTTTTCCAACTTATGGAGATTTTTATGTGCCAATTTTCTATTTATGAAGCCATTAATTACTATTATATATTGTTTTTTGTTTCGTATATATAATTAAAATGTACTTTATGAAACTCGGTTCTCAAATTCAAATTCTAAATGTTTTGAAAATTTTTCAAAGCTTCCATAAAAAATTTTGCTGATCTTAGCAAAGTTTAAACTTTTAATGGGTGGTGGGATAAAAATTGTCCAATTTTTTTTCTTTCTTTTTTTGACAATTACACAAAACTCTAAAATTGCAATAGTTTTTACCTCTTACGATTCGAGTTAGGTGAAATGCTAAGATTAAGCAAATCGTTTCAATGTGAATATGCATACGATGACAATAGGCTTTTTGAAAAGTTAGTTCCGCAAAGGGTTAAAAATAATGATGAAACCAAAGAAAATAAAATTTGGAAACAAAGTTTTAGATATATATGTATCACTTTATAAAAAATAAAAAAATTTATTGTGTTTAAAATATCAAATTTAGTTCAAATCATTAGCTTCCTTTCACAAAAAAAGTATATTAAAATAACAAAATGCTTGCTTGTTTCTATATAAATACGTTTAAGTATTGGGCACTGAAATACTGCCTAATACTTTTAGCTCATTAAATGAGCTTTAAGAGATGAATAAAACATAGCAAAGCAATTCAATTTTATTTCTTTAATAAATGTTTTTAAATAATTTATCGAATCAAGGGCTAAAATTTAGACGTGAGAATTTCACGCACACAATAATAATAATACGCATATTTTGAATGTAGGTATTGTTCAAACTAATTGAACTTGAATAATACATTTAATCGTGGGTAAAAATGCACTACACTCTAGTGAAAACCAAATGAACATTACAAATAGCTCAGAAAAAATTAATTTCTTTATTGAGGTAAGCGATAAAAACACGCGATACTGAGCTATTATTTTAAATTAATCTGCATTATTATGTAGAATATTGCAACGTATTAATTAACTGATAAGTTGGTTGAAAATAAATGAAAAAAGTCATCGCTATGTTCATGTATTGCATGAAAATTCTTTTAAAGGCTTAAGTTATTTTTTCTCAGCAGGGTCAAAATACAAATAAAAAAATAGAATTCTTTTGTTAAACAGAGAATAATAATTCATATATGCATATTTTTTTTCTCATTTTAAGAAAAATGGAAGTGCAAACGATGATTAAATTACTTTTAATTACAATGCAAGTAAAGATATAAATAAAAGTAATTTTTTTTGCTAAAAAAGTTCCAAATAAACATTTGAAAGAAAAAAAAAACAAGTGTATATAATCAGAGCACTTAAGATTAAAACTGTGAATTGGATGAATAATTATTATTAATTATGAAAATCGAAAGAATTAGGAAATCTTAAGTCACGAAATGTTATTTTTATTTTAGGATGGATTCATTTTTTATATTAAGTGTTTTTAAATCACGACTCATAAGTCTCAATACATACCTTGTACTAATTAAAATTAGTTGTTCAATGCGCAAAGATATGACCACTCCTGCTTTTAATGTTTAAGTTGGTTTTATTGGTTTAAATTTCACCTGAATAAAAAAATTCGTTGATATACATTTTTAACTGTAAATCAAACTTTGGTATATTTAAAGTTTTAATTCTTATTCCTAGACCATGCATTTTTTATGAACGAGAATTTTTTTTGTTGACAACTTTGAATAACTTTTGATCTACGGATAGGATCTTTATGTTCTAGGACTCGTGGAACGAGGGAGAGACCTAAAATATGTTAATGAAGACAATATTTTAAGTTTCGAAATCGGGCACAAAAACGTACTTTCTCTGAATACCTTTTTTCGAGGGATTAGGATATCCGACCCTCAAAATAAAGGGGACATTTACAATCTGGAAAATATGGCCCTAATAGTTTAGTCAGCGATCGAAAGTTTGAACCCATTAATGTTAATTTTTGCATATTTCGCTATTTTTCTCGACAACTTTTAAAACAAATTGAAAATTTTTTTGAACTCACTAATAAAATTCGTTAATCAAAAGAAAATTCCATGTAAAAGAAGAAAAAAAAATTTATTAAAAAAAAGAAGTTTCGAATTGCAAGGTATAGAATTTTTACATGTAATTTTGTATGGTAAAATGCCAAATGTGAGCGAAATCAGTCAAATAGTTCCATAAAAGAAAAAAAAAAAAAAAAAGATTTTAATCAAAGTCGTATTTTTGAAAATCGATTTCTCAGAAACTAATCGATTGATGTCGTTCAAATTTTCTATCGATACTTTCAATTGTTTTATTATTATTTTTTTAAAAAATCTTTTCATCTAAAAAATCGTTTGGCTAAATAGTAAATCGCACTGGTTAGCGCGATTTACAACAATTAGTGCGCACTAATCAGCAGTGTGATTAAACTGTAATATTGTTTAATCAAACGGCTAACCAATAGATGCAGTTTTTTATATAAGTAAATAAACAAACTAAACAAAAGTGTTCATAGAGAATTTGTGGATTGAAAAATGAAACAGAGCAATAGTCGAGCCCCATTCCTTTACAAAATCTTTATTATAACAAAGGGTTTCAGCAACCTGTCAAAGGTTCAGTTCTTTATTCCGGTTGGTGACAGTTCCAAATTCTGGACGTCTCTGGGTAAGGACGATTGTGAAAAATAATGCGTGAGTAGGAAGTTTCAAGAACAAATGGCGGATAGGAGACAACTATGTAAGGTGCAAAAATAATAAAAAATAGGGGGGGAGAACGGGGCGAATCGGGAGAGAAAAAAAATGTGTAAAAGAAATGAAAAGAGCATTTGTCATGACATAAATGGAACCTTTCAAATCTGAAGAAATTGAATTTTATTCCCGCCTCCATGCTGTCGAAAATTTTTTGTTTCGTTTTATCTATACGAAAAAGAAAAACATTTTTTTTTCGAGATTTCACCATGTGGCAACAAGAGACGCGTGTTTCTCCCTCATGGCATTTTTCTTCCATGGGAAGAAAAAAAAAGAAGTTGTTTTATTTGGAAAAATTGATTACATTATCTGATGCGGCAAAGAATATAAGTGCATGCATTTGATGCGTTTTCTTCCTGGCTGTGAATGAGAGTATTTTCTTGTTCATTATGCTGTCCCTTCAACATCGAGTTTAAGATATTTCTTTAAAGTTTATTTATTTTTATTTTAACCGGAGGGGGGAAAAAACTCAAAATACCAATAAGAAGCGGTAGGGAACACTCAAGGATTTTAACGCAAACTGAAAAGGGTCTTTATTAGTTTAATGAGAATAAAACTATAATAGCTATCTTAGTTTTACGAAAGTATAAAAGGGTGAAGAAATTTCAGTGATTGAAAAAACTATTTTTTCACGATAAAAATATAATGCACGTATAAAAACTATTGTCTTTATTTTTACATCACCCCAAATGCTTTAAACTATAGTTTAATATAAATAGTTTATACAAACTATAATGTTGGATACTAAATGCAACAATATCTATATTTTTTAAGACATTTACTAACGGTAGTCTTAATAACTTCTTTGAGTAGTTATACCGTTTATTTCATAATTTTAATACCAAGTATATTTTTGTAGTTTTCACGAGGATTTTTTTCGGAAAAAATAGAAAGGCGTATTGACGTAATATTTTCGAAAGAATGCCTAGGCAAAATTTCATATTTTGCCGGTTAATTTCAGACATTCTAGAATTTTATAAAATGCTGGAATGATTGAATGGTAAAACATATATTGATCTGAAAATAATAATGGAAGTGCACTGCAATGTAACATTAGAAGTTCAGGGGAGAAAGAAGTTTAAACGAGAAAATGCGTGTTAAAAACTGGTGCTTTCCAATTTAAAAAAAAAAAAAAAAAAAAAAACGTTCAATGAAACTAGCGATTTTTTGAAAATAATTTTTCATGAGCTATAATTAAGTGCATCCGAACATTCAAAAACTTTTCGAATATTTCTAAATTTCATTCAGGAAACGACTCAGGAAACGACCAAATAATCAATTTTTTTAGTGCTGTTATATCATTCAATTGAGTTAGTATGTATTATAATATGTTTTCGACAAATGTTGAAGAAGTTTGAAACTAAAAAGGTGATATATGATCCTTACTTTAAATCGTTTTAAATCATATGTATAGCTGCCAACATGGATAAGAAAAAAAAAATCAAAATACACTACTAAAACTTAAATACACTAATAATGGTTTGTAATATTTTTTCTTTATGATTGACATTAAATGAACTTTAAATGTTATTTTATTATATTAGCTCATTATTTTGAATAGCGATAGACAAGTAATCTATGATTGATAGTTGTAAGATTTTTTAAATTAAAAAAAAAAAAACTTTAAACTGATTACCATAAATGAGACTAGCTTCATTATGTATTAGTAATACCTATTTAAATATTCAAGCAAGCAATAAATTGTGCAAAGATTTAATATCAATAAGGATCTTTTTGTGGGAATCCAGTTGTGCTGGCAGATATGCATATGGTATACCAGATGTTTAAACTTTACGTTAAGCCCAACAAACGAGACGTGGCTGGCAAAAATATTTCGCCACTTTGACTTAAATGACATGGTCTCAGTTAAAACGTATTAAATGAAGAGAAGCAGAAAGGAAGTGCGAAAGAAAAAGAAAAAAATTCTAAATAAAATGCTCCAAGTTACGTGCCCATTAACTTAAATTACTCATTATGGTTGTATTCATTATGACTACTACCGCAAGCAGGCAGCATTAAGCCCGCATTTTTTCTTCACTCCCCTTTATTTCAGTGCTGCTCAGAGAATTATTATGTGCACGTCGTTATGGGGGGAAATGCACGGCAAATGTATGTAAATGAAGTTTAAGAGTAATTATTGTCATAGCTATGCGCCGGAAACGTCACGCTTGTTTTCCCGAATATACTTTCCCTGGTGAAAACCTTTTCGTTTTCGAAAAGAACTGGGATTATGAAGGAAACGTTCGTGGAAGAGTATATTTAAGCATCCCGAATACTGTCTAAGTTAATGAACGTTGATTAGGGGAAGAAAAAAAATGCATAAAATAGAGAGTAGCAATGTCGTGTCACTAGAATGAAATTTCAGTATGCAGTGAAACAAGACTTTTAGTTTCAATTTTATTGCTGCAGTACAAAAGAAAGATCACGGACTGTCGCATGTAGTTTATCAGCAATAGAATTAGGAATGCAAGATGCATAATTAAGGGAAAAAAAAAACATTCTGAATTATTTTGCATGGAAACACTTGAGTTCCTTTTCAAAAGAGATGAACTTAAGTCGGCTTATAACTTTTTTTTAAAAACAGTTTCGCTTCCATTGGGACATTTTTCTTTTGTGGAATAGAGCATGGTTAATTTAAGTATCAGGACTACCATGATAGAATGCAAGTCAGCTAAGGATTCAAGCCCGAATTGTATTATATTTCCTTAATTATTAACTCTTGCATCGTCTTCCAGGAATATTCCATGTTCGCTATTTTTGTATCAGTGAGTGCATTGATATTGAGTGCAATTATTATTCTAAAGTAAAATAAATAAGATTAAGGAATTTGTGTTTTGTTTTAATTTTAGCGCTGTGGAGGATAAAGGCGCCCCCCCATTGCCAAGATGCCTAAATATTTTTGTCCAATTTAATTCATTGAAATACATTTTAACTGAAAGACCTAATATTGAAATTTAAGTATTTTTTAAACTTTTTAAAGACTATAAAAATATTAACAACTTTTAACTAGGTTCTAGATTACATTTCAATGTATAAATAAAACAAAAAAATTTTTTTTTAGTAAATAAAAAAATTGCACTCTTATAATTCGTTAGAAGTATAACTACTATTTTGTTTGAATAGAACCTTTATAGATAGATAAAATAATTTTTTAATGAAGTCTTATCATTTAATAATGATTTAGTTCAGGCTTACTTTTGTTGGTGCTAATTCTGGTTTTACAACTATTTTCTTTAATTCATCTCAAAATGTAAATGCTTTTTTTATTATTATTACGGTCAATTTAAAACTAGTTATTACTACTAATCATTAATTGCAAACAAGTTAGAATTAATCGATATTGATAGCTATAAACGAGCCTTTATTTGATATGTCGTTTTCAGAAATCCTTATTGACAGCTGTTATTGGAAAACATGTCAAGATGGTGACATGAAGATGTAAAATAATCACCTCAACATGGGTTGTTCATAAGATTTTATAATTTTATTTTTGCCCAGTAATACTGTTTGTTTGATAAACAGATTTTGCGAAAATTCAAATAGTCTCTAAACACGCTAATTTGACTTGAGGACGTAAATAAATAACTGAATGTACTGCCACCAATTTTAATTCATTATTAAAAATATTTAGTTTATTCTAAAAGAAATAAAATTATCAGTATGCGGTAGTTTAAACACAAACAATTAGGTTGTTTAGAGTAATTTGTGGTTTAGGTCGGATCATTTTAAGGGTAAAATTTTGTATTTTTAATGAATGCATAATTAAAGACATTGTTTATGTATTTCGCTTTCTTCCTTTTTTCTAAAATGAATAACTTTGAGATATCTGCGTATTTGTGCCTTTCATTTCTGTAAACTATAATTAAAAGAACTTTAAAAAAACGTTTAAAAAAAAATGTAAGCTTTAATATGCAAGGACTGTTTAAAAGCACCTAAGATAATTTCATACTACATTTGCTTCATTAATACTTTCATTGTTTTTAACTTTATTCTAAGTAACCGATTCCCGATCTTTAAAAGCACATCTGATCCAGTCGATACGATATCCGACATCACAATTTAAATATTTACGATTAAAAAGAAAAAAAGCCCCTTAAATATATTTCGTACATACCGGACAATTTTAAAAAGTAGAGCACACTAAAACAGACATCGCGGGGAAGTGGAGTCAGCGACATATCTTAAAAGTGTTAAAAAATTTTGCTTTCATCGCTGCTACATGTACCTTTCGCCTTTTAATGGCCTTTCATCCGTCAAACGACGTCACGGTAAAAAGGAAATTGTTTTGTTCTTTCCACACTTTCCGCTGTGGCTTCTATTTTACGGGCTTTTTTAGAGGGCTTCTACGCCCATCAAATACATCTGGGTCCATGGTAGCTGATGGTTTCATTAAATGACGGTAACAAAAAAGCCAATAACAAATCACCATCTTTGCCTCATAAAACACTAATGGAGAAATATATTTGAGATGATTCTCCTTTACAGTGCAGCTAAGTAGAGGCTACTATATAGCTTTTTACAGGCAGAATCTTTAATTTGTGCTTCTATTTTGCTAAATTGAAATTAAAATAGAAGTGGAAGAATTTTTATAAATAATTTAAAAGGTCAAAACTGAAGATCTTCAGTGTTTTTTGGACCATTAAATAAAATTTATATCCTGAAATTTAAAAATATTTTTAATGGCAGTATTTATTTTATAGCTTAATCAGCATAAATACTCGATTAAAACTTTCATTTAGTACATGTATAGTCAGTTTCCTTAATGAACAAGAGTGGACTGAACTAGGGTAATTCGCTCGTTAAATCTGTGAACTTAACTATAGTCGGTCGAAATAATGCATAAAAATGAAGAACTAGGATTGTAATTTTACATTTTTAAAATGTGTAACTTAGAGGTTTTTAAAATTTTTGCCTCAAGGGCCACATTACCTCTTCCAGCGAGTCTCAAATATTAATTAATACCTAGCCAACATAGACGTTAAAGGAAAGATAATTTCTTTACACCCATAAAAAAAAGTTAAAATTTTTTTTTTTTTTTTTAATAATTTCCCCAGCTTCTGGACATTTTAATATCCTATTCACATCAGCATACTTTAGTATAAAAATGCACCCTAACTTCTAGCCAGTAAGAGTATGTTACATATTGCACGATTTTTTCAGAAGAAATTAACTAATTACAATTAAAATGACCCATTTGATTAAGTGTACTATATATTGCGTTCTTTTTCTGATTATCATTTGTATAATTTACTCCCGTTATAAATTTTACCTGGTTGATCAGGATTGCCAGCTATAGTTTGGAGATCACCAATGTTAACTAGCCATTTTTACTCACAAATTAGTACTGCATGAAATTATTTCAATAAATTGTAATCACTGTCCTCGTTCTCATAAATTTTTTTTAATTATTAGAAGCTTTCGTTTTCAATGTTGAGTAAAAAGTATACTAACTTAAAACCGAAGAGCAGATATGGTATATAATTCACAAAATTTTTGATTTAGAGCAAGCATGAGGTAAAATGTATTTAATATTTTGCACAGCAACATCTTCTCAGTCACAGCATCGACCCTGAACAACTTTTTATTTTTCGGTTGCTGCTGCCAAACATGGCTTTTACTAACAAGATTTAGGGATTTTTAAATTAATGGAATAATGGAGAAACAGCGTAATATAGAAAATTATAAAACTTTTCATTAATACATTAGAACCTTGAAAAACAATCTGTACTCAATATAGAGACTGTATCAATATAATATTTTACATGTTCCACAAGTGGAGGTTTAGACAAAAAAATTTTGTGAATTAATCAGATAATGTACAAAAATCATTGTCCCCCCCTCAATTACATAAATTATTCACTTCAAAGATCAACGAAAACTTTATTTTTAGTTCAGATGTTAATTCTTCTGAGAGTGAGAAAATGGAAAGAGGAAAATAAATCTTTTTTTAACAATCTAAAAATGGGGATTAAAGCAATGTAGGATTATATATATAAAAAAAAAATGTACAGCTGTAAATAGCAACTTAAAAATCAGCCAATGCACATATAGAAAAATTAAACAATGTTGAATTCAACTATCTTGCAAATTTGCTGTAACTTTGCAATATGTTTTAAATTGAAACTTTGTCCAATTTAAGCTGAAGTGTCAGGTGTAAAATCCAATGATTTGCACACTTAACTTAATGATTTGACCTAATGAATGACTATTAAAAATTTTGTTCTTCTTACATTATCTAATAAAAACAAAATAACTGTGAGAGAAGCATGTGCAATTTAATTAGGAATTTTTAACTTCAATGAGAGGGATGTAATGTCTTGTAATGAATTGTTAAAGTTTTTTTTTTTTAAAGACATATAGTTTATAGTTCACATTTTATTACATTTAGTTTATCTTTTCACGTTCATTCAAGGCTGAATCGAACTAATTAGTGAGTATACAAAATGAATGAACAGGAGTGTTTTTAGGAAAATAAGACTCACACATAAAATGTAACACTACAAGAAAGGTGTTGCATGCATAATAAAATGATAATTAGAAATTAGTGCCAGGAAGAGAAGTTCATCCAATTCAACGAATATTTGTTGATTGTGAAATATTAATGCATGAGAACAACTGTGAATCAATTTATCCTTTCCGAAAACTACTTTTAATATATTATATACAATTAATTTTGGATTTTCTCTCATATTTTCTTTACTTATTCAGTTTTTTTTTCCTGAAAAAATACTTTAAATTACGTTCAGAAAAAAAGTTATAATTTATTAAAGACTATTTAAAAAATATAACAAAAAAACTTTTAAAAAATACAATTTAGCTACTAATTAGTTTTCTAGATCACCATCTGTGTCAGATGCAATATGTTAGCAGTACCATTAGCTTGATACATTTTCGTCTACTGAATCACACATAGAAACAACTTCATACCCATTTAAAGAATTCAAAATTCTGCACCTTTGTAAAAGATTTTACAATAACATTTGAATATACATTTTGACACATGTCTAGCACATGTCTGTTCAGGGCAAATGTATCATAACCAGAAAAAAAAAAACAATGTAAAATATTTTTTCTTTTAATGTTTCACTAGTAGTACAGTATTTAATATTTATTAGTCACAAGTACCCTCCTTTTTATGTTTTATTTTCTCAAATTTCTGATGTATAACGTATTCTGACATACGAGAGTACCTCTATCTATTGCACTAATGTACAATACATACCCCTGAAACCTTTGCACAGGATATGAACAGATGTTAGGAGTTAAGAAATTTCAGTTTAAAGTTTAGTTAGCTAACAAGATATACTTGAAAAAAAAAAAAATATTTTTTTTAATCATATCTTCAGTTTCATAGCATTTTTTGAAATTTCAAAACAAATAGGCAAACAGTAAAATCATTTAATCATCTGAGATGTGAACTGAGAAAGAATCTACACAGAAAGAAAAAAACCAGTTTAACTCCATGCCTATATCTTAAGAAAAATCTACATCCCCCCTAACTAAGACAAAAATTAATTGTGCAAAAGAAATAAACACATACAGAAGGACAAAATAATTATAACTAATTCCAAATGCAGGAGAAATAGGAATTGGAGAATAATAATGGTGTTATTTTTAAAAAAAGCTTTAAAAATAACAATATAAACATTTAACATAATTCTTTATTTGACATTAGAAACACATTGCATATAAGTCTTTGAATTACTCTTACGCTTGATATAAGTCTAAGATTATACTTGCATAGAGATATTTTATCACAATGTTTAATGAGAACGCTAAAAACTTGTTCTGAATTTGTGCTATAACAGTTAATTCAGACAAATTAATTTAAATGTTAAAAAGGCAGAATCATTTTTTTTATTTTGAAATTTATAATTCTATTGAAATTTATAATAAGTTCTATTCTTTTGAACATCTAATAAATAAGTTTAAAAATACCCAAAAATATATAAATAGTATGATTTTAAGATCAAATAAATATATGATCAAAAACAGCTTCAATAATTCTGTTTCATAAGAGTGGCAAAACATAAATAAAATATATATTAAAAAAAATGATGTTAAACAATAACTAAACCAGCACAAATATATGAATATATTGAGTAAGGCTCGATCAGCAATAAAATAATTAATCACTACGAAGTAGCATACCTATTAAAATTATTAGTAAGAGAACTCATATATATATATATATAAACATTTAAAACGATAAACTATAAAAATTTACTTACCTATCTTGTATAAAGACCATTTAAAACTCCAAACAGCATTAAAGATAAGTGTTTAAACTACAACTCCCTCCCTAAAATTCTGTGTTAATTACAATGTCAATGCAGAAATTATTGTTTATGATTCTCTTTGATATTCTTTCAATGGATAAATTTATGCAGCTGAATCTGGCTAATCTAAACTAATTCTGACTGTTTCCAGTTCCATTTCAAAAAATTTTAATCATTTGAAAGCAATTGAGTGTAATTCGTCAAATAAATTTTATTGGCATTGGAATTTAAGGGAACCTTTTCTAATGTGACTTAGAAATCATTTTATTGTTTTCTTCTCCAAAGCTATATGAAAGCAATTTGTAGTATTCAACAGTCACTTTTGAATGTTGTATTGCTGTTGAATGTTGTATTGTTGTTGAATATGCAAGTCTTATTAAGGTGCAAAATTACAAATAAATTACAAACTCGGATGTGAGAAATACTGTTCATGACATGATGTAACGATTAACTATTTCAATATTAGATAACGCTCAAATCTGAGTTACATGTGTTCTCACTCAATAATCATACTTTTTATGAATTTTAAGTGAATTATTATAGTTTCCAAAAGATTATTATGTAAGTAAACTAACTTTAAGGTCGTATTTTGCATCCAGTTACCCATCTTTATCTTTGACTTAGAGTAAAATCCATATTTTGTATATTTATGGCATGTAACAAAATTTTTGCTCAGATAATTTTCAATTATAATTTTTGAGAAATAATATCAGGTCAGATTTGCATGATTCTATCACCCCAGAAATTAATTTAGATGAGTTAACAAAATTATTTTTGACAAAAGAGATATTCCTTGCTGTTTTGTTTCATAATTTTTTTCTCAGAACATACATGTATTTATTTCATAAATGGGAACTACAATTTTTATTTCTTGTGTTATATGACTAAATTATCCCAAATTTTAATATGATACACACACCCAAAAGGTTTTAATGTATAATTTATCTATCAGCAAAAAAAAGTCAATAAAACATTACAAAGCAACAATATTTATTGTTTACTTATATGGTGACCCAAATTTTCATGGCAAATATTAGAATTCTCTTCTTGGAACACAGTTAATTTCAGAGGCCAAAAAAGTAGTATTTGATACCCAGAATGTCTACTTGTTTTTCTTGTACGGCAGTTCTGAATATTTTTGTAAATAAAAAATAACTTCACTCAAGTGACATTGTTTTCACTAAGTTCACTAAGTTAGGGTTCTTTTCATTTGTTTGTTTTGATTTACGGCACCAATGAAAAATGTCTTAATATTGCGCAAGTAAATGACCCAGCGATTGCGAATGCAGTAATCTACAAAATATAGGAGATTCCACATCAAAAGATTTATCCGTCTCGTTCAAAATAAAAATGTTTTTCTTAAAAAAAAACACAAAATCCTACATACAGAATGTGTAAGTGCCAACAGAGCATGCAGTAATCGTTAAAGTATATGAAGGTAACATGTTAAATAATACTTTCATAAGCTGAGCTAAAAATAAAACACCAACTGATTTTTAAGACTTAGTAGAACACTTTACAAAAAACTACAAATCTGAGAACTTTATATTTAGATTTTAAATTAACTATATGCTTGTCATAATTTCATAAATCACGTGTTTATATTTTTTTAGGTCACGATATGCTGTCCCTTAAAAATTTGTTGTTAATTAATTTTGTACTATCTTCCAGTAAAAAAAAATTTAGACCTTTATTTAATCACATACCTTTATTGGATTTTGTTGGAACCTGATCCTTTAAATTTAGTTAGTCATCAAAAACTTTCCTAATCTACTTATTATTATTTAATTACTCTTTAACAAAACCTAGACACTGACAAAAAGGAAATTACAAATATTCTAAATAAATTACAAGAATTTATTACAATTTATTTTTAAAAAAAATATTTTCATTCAAAAACTATGCAGAAATATTATGGAGGCTTAGAAACCAACAATTAATTATTATGTCTAGTAAACATGCTAAATGAGATCAAAAATAATTGATTAAAGCTCTATAAATAATATTAGTAAGCTATTAAAAGTTCTGGTTAATTTGCATAATGCATGTACATTTTTCAGAAAGTCATAAAATCTTACAAGAGTGTTTCATTATTAAAATTATGAAATATTGTGCTTCTAACTGATATAATCACTGAATTTGACACATTTTGAAATATGAATGACGTTAGAAACAATTTGAAGTTACGCTGGGAATGGTTTCACATTTTTATTTTATATTTAAAAAATATATAACTGTGAAGTATATTCTTTACAATAAAATTAAGAAAGTTCACTCGTAAATTATTTTTAAAATATATAGGAAGTGTAAAATTAACACCTCATAAAATTTTAGTAAAACTACACTACTACTTTTCATTTTATTTCATAACATGTTTGAATAACTTAATTCACTACACGTTTTTTTTCTTCCCCTCCAGGAAGTTATAATTATGTCATATGAATTAAATTTTTCATTCTCCAACTTGATTGAAACTATTTATAATTTATTTATAATTTTTTAAATTTCTATTTTCTTCATTCCTTAGAACTTTAAGATTTTTGAAAAGTTTGAACAACAAAGAGTTAATTTCAGTCATTTTTCATACATAAAAATAGATCACAGCTTACAAAAAAGTGTGCATCTCACTGATGATTTGCAGGATTTCATTTACTTTCTTTAATTGATTGAAATATGAACAATACACAACTTATATTCCTTACTTAATTAAAATTCATCATTCCTCTATTAATATTTAACTTTAAATACGATGAGATTTCAGAATGGATTCAAAAATATATATATTAGGCTGGGTAAATATCTATAGTAAAGTTAACTTTACAGAGCTTTATAATTTAAATAACACAATTTGTTTAGTTTTTTTTTTTTTTTACATGTAATCCTTTCAACAAAAATATTCCAGATCTACATGCTACTGCTCTATAACCACATTGCATGTTTTGTGCAGCAGAATATAATAAGTTGTGCAATAAAAAATAAAAAAAATTTATTTTGTCATAATAAGAATTTACGAAGTTTTGTATAGAATAAGCATAAAATTATAGGTTCAAAAAAAATTTTTTTTTGTAATTTGATACCAAAATAAATAATGGCCATGAATGTTGACTATTTTATTATTAGAGGACTACTTTTACTTTAAAATTTCTGTCTACACTTAAACAAGCAAGTAAAGAACTTCATTTTCATAGTATAATCAATTTTTTAATTATATTATTGGAACACTAATTTTTTAATAAATTATTTATGAAATCTTATCTATGAAAATAATGCAGAATTGTCACATTTTTAGTTCTTTGAGCATTAAGAACAAGAGCAAGCTTGTATAGAACTTTTTTTCTGTTTGCCACTTTTCAGATTCTTTTTAAAAAATACATTTTAATTTGATATTACACTAGCCAATAAAAATTAATAAATAGTTACTGCAATATTCTAAAATTAGTGGACAAACAAATGAATCTTAATTGACTTTGAGATAAGAAAAAACTTCTTGAAGTTAATAAATAATTCCCAAGAGAAAAAAAGCTAAGTTTTAATATATTTCAGAAGATCTTTTATTTTTTAGGAAGCAGGTTAAGCATAAATGAATGCCTAATAAATTATGCATATAAGTATTGGCTGAGTTTATGCACACATACACAATTCAAAAAATTTCGTAACTGAAACTTTTTTTTAAAGATTTGGCAACATTTAATTAGTCAAACCGTATAAAATAAATTTAAATAAAACTACTTGAATAATTTCGTTTTTCTTCCTTTTAAATTCGTTGCACACAATATTTGTTCTCTATTAATACAGCAAAAGATCTTTTCTCATTTTTGGGGAATCCTTTTGGATATATTGGTAAAGGACACAGAAACTTTTCAAATAGGAGTATATTGACTAGGATTACCAAAGTATTTTAGAGAATTTTTCTCACTCCTAAATTTATTTCGCTAGCATTAATAACTTTCAAAAGTGCAAGCTTTTAATATTATTAATCAAATAAAAGTACATAAACGCTTTACACAATCGCTGATAATTATTTTAGAAGAAAAAGCATGCATTATGAAAAAAAAAAAAAATAAATAAACAACTGCACCTGGATAAAAAAAAGTAGATATTCAAATGGGGATAATTGAATGCAATATGCATAAGCTTTGTTAAATCACAGCACTTAGGTTTAACAAAATTGTTTATAGTAAGCCTACATAAATATGTCAATAAGCACAATCTAAACTAAAGCAAATAATTTTTAACATCAAACAAATCATGCTAACAATTAATCATTCGATTACTTTTAAACACTGCAAAAATAAGTATTATTTAAGGCATGATTAATACACAACTCCAAGCTTTTGCACTGAGGATTTTGCATTCGACATAATCTTACCTTCACTGAGTTACATCCTACTGCAGAGCTGCTCACACAACCAGGATCTCCGCAGGCACAGTTCTTACAAGACAGCATTCGCACCCCCTGATGTGCATTATGCCATTTATTTAACAATTTTACTCAAGTCATGAGAAATACATACGCACTCAAACAAAGAAATAATACATCTGGACATGTGTGTAATCATAGAAAATATTTGAAGCATTTTTAAATGTTTTTTTTTTTCAATTATTATTTGTTTTTTAACTGAGTGAACTTTTACCAATGATTACACATATTTTCAGAAGAATCATCAAGCATTTAAAGACATTTCGTTACATTAAAACAAATGTCAAACAGCTTAAACCAATCTTCTAACAAAATCTTCATAAAAAAACTTTGTATAAATCTTTTTTGTTTGGATCAACTTTATTGATTGAGTAATACTTATATCAACTAAACATATTAAAAATAATTTTTGTTTTTATTTTTTAGGTTGCATCTTAAATTTTACACCCAATTCCTTTCTTGAAGTAAGTATAGATGAAAATGTATGTGTCAATACAAATTTGTACTTTGTATAATGTACTTAGTATTATTTGACAGAATAAATTCATATTATTATAAATGATGTGTTTTTGTTATTTATAGAAGCTATAACAAAACGCAAAATCGTTTTTTTCTTTTAAGCACATCACCCAACTTGGAGGATAGTCTGAACAGAAAAAAATTCTACTCTAAATAAATAACACTTACCTTAAAAAATAAAGAAAAAAATTTACGCAAATGTATAAATGGAAATAAATTTAAAAAAAAAAATTATTAGAATTACGACTAGTAAAGTTAATTATATGTTTGTCAATCACTACAAAATTTAAACAATTTATTCAATTCCCTACACAATCAAATATTTTCCTTAAAAAAATTATTTAAAAATTGATACATACCTGATTCTGCATCATCTGAGAATGTGGTGGAGGCTGAGGATGAGGGGACGGTTGAGAAGCAGGTTGTTGAGGCGGTGAGGGCCGCATATGAGAGTTCTAAAAGATAAATTAAGACTGTATAAACATTACTGGAAAATTTAAATTACATGCATTGCAGTGTCCATATTATGCCATACAAAAGCCAGCTTATGTTCACGTGATAAGAGGAAGGCTAAAAATTTTTATTATAGGATGAATTACATAACAGAGTTTTTAATATTTAAATTTGAGTATATAGCTCTTGAATATTTTTATTTGAATCTGAATTCATAGGGAGTAACAAAAATTTTCTTTTCAAGGTTTAAAATTTAGTTCAGATTTATTTTATGCAGTAATCCATGCAATGCAGTAATCCACTCCATGTCTATTCCTATTGTATGTTAAGGCTGAGAAAATATAAAGAAAAATTCTACATATACATGTTTACTATGGTATAGTAAATGTTTACTATGGTATAGTAAATAATTTAATCTATCGTTAACAAGTCATTATTCTAGAACAGATTAATCATAAAATGCTTTAAAAATTTTTTTTAGATACAAATATTTAAAAACACAAAAATACGCACCTAGCTATTTATTATTTACATGAAATATTTTTAAAAACTTTCTAGAGCATTGGAACATACAATAAACAAATTTATATATTGTAGTTTGCTTAGCTTATGAAATTGCAACTACTTAGTAAATAATTAACACGTTGAGCGCCATACGTATTTGTTAGAAAATCCCCATCAGGCCACACACGCTGTTAAGAAGCATCAGTAGTGTGGCATAAGCACTGCATTTGCTAACAGATTGAAAAAAAAATAAATAAATAAAAAGTCAAATACAAATAAATTTTCATCATATTTTCACTATCAGTTACAAATGACTAATGCAGCCTGAACGAAAAATGTAGTGTCAGCCACCAATAACTGACATAGTATTGAACATGTTAAACAAGGTAAAAAGTTAATTGTTCTTGTTTGGTTATGACAAAAAGCATTAATTATTCAAAGCTTATTTTGGCAAAAAGCGTAATTTTAAATCATTCTATTGTTGTACTTATGTCAAACCAAAACAAAACCTTGAGAAGAAACAAATAGAAAATGTTTCGATTGATTTATATTGCAATACTTAAACAGTTCTAATATACTGTCACAACATGCAATGTTATTGTGACTACACTGAACTAAAATATGGGTCAGAAACTAAAAATAAACAAAAAGTTACTTTTAGTAATTTTAAATCATTCTATTGTTGTACTTATGTCAAACCAAAACAAAACCTTGAGAAGAAACAAATAGAAAATGTTTCGATTGATTTATATTGCAATACTTAAACAGTTCTAATATACTGTCACAACATGCAATGTTATTGTGACTACACTGAACTAAAATATGGGTCAGAAACTAAAAATAAACAAAAAGTTACTTTTCCCTTCTAAATATGAATAAAATAATAAATTGCATTGATATAAAATTTTAATTGAATAAACTAAAAAAGCAAAATGATAACCACAACACAAGTTTTTAATAATAATAATGATAATAAAATAGAGAAATTGGAAAAATTAGAATAACATAAATACGTAATTTCAATTCTTTTTATATATTTAAATTAAATTCTTCTCAGATTTCTTTATATAGATTATAGAGAAAATCAATATATTATATTGATTTTTGCTATAATTAGAACTCAAAAACAAATAAAGGATTGCAATAAACAAGCATACTTACAGGGAAAAAACCAGGTGGCATTGGGCCTCCAGGCATTCCATCATTTGGTGGCATTTGCCCCAAAGGGCTGGGGGCTGTTGGGTTCTGAAAGGAACAAAAAGTTTTCATAATTCATTGATAATTTTCTTGATCGCAAGGAGGTTAACCAACAGGATACAAACATTCTAAGTCACATTAGAAAATTCTAGAAATTTGTTACAATTTAAAAAATAAAATTTAAACAAGTAATTTGAGAAATAATAATATTTATTTCAAACAATCAAAACAATAATTAGTACATATAATATATAGGAAATCATTTATATCATTAAAAAAACTTAAGGATGATTATTGAATGAACTTTATTACAATTTTGTTCGCTAATAATACCAGAATTTCAACTCTTTGGGCATTTAAATTTTTTGAACATAAAATGTTGATTAAAATTTTTTATAGCTCTAATTAGTTATGCTAAAACTGTTAAATACTCATTAAAAACGTATGATGGTGAAACTTGAATGCTTCGTAGATGGCTACAAAAAAATACCCTTTGCGGGGGAAAAACAAACAAAAAACTTCAATAGATGTCACTATCTATTAACAGATATGCAAAGTACTTTAAAAATTTAATAATCTAAAAGCGCTGTTACTTAAATAAAAAATATAAATTTTTTTAAAGTTTTATAATCTGTAATTCATTAAATATTTTATGAATATATCTCATAATTAAAAAAAAAAAATATGTGATTGTGATTTTTTAAGCATGACAACAGAACTTTTGCAACAAGCAATGGTAATTATGTATTTTAACTTTTATAAGAAAATGTGCCTAACATTTAACGCTAACATATAAACAACAAACGTGGTCACTGACTTTCCACATCATTCTATAGTGTCTTCAAGTCCCTAGTTTTGTTTACTAGCAATACGACACCAGATCAAATCTACTATGCAAAATCATACATATTGTTGGAAAAAAGGCATGATATCCAATGTTTAAATTGAGTTTTAATTTTGTTTAATATTAGGAAAAGGCACAATGAAAATTCATATTTTTTACTCTGGTATTTACGAATTCAAAACATTTTAAAACTTAGCAAATGAAAAAAATTTTTATTCTGACATTCCAGCTGGCACAAATTCATAGATGATAATATGATACCAAAACAGTCAACTGCTACTGATTGCAAGGTATTAAGTGTTGGTTCTGCTTTTCATAGAAATTAAAACGATCTTTAATAAATAAACTTAATTTCAAGGAATTTTTATTCTTTAATTTAAAGTCAGTTTAAACAAAGGAAAGGGAGAGGTAAAAATCAGATATCAGACAAATAACAGAAAGTTTCATTCCTGGATGATGATAAAAAAAGTTCTATGGTTAAATAATACCTAGGTCTTAATTTAATTAATAGACACCGAATACCATCAAATTTGAGAAGTATCAATTTTTGATGCTTCTTTAAATGAAAAATGATACCACAGAAAAATTTAGATATTGTTAAATTGCAGGACTTTAACTAAATATGTTATGGCTGGCAAATAAAAAAAAGATTCCTTATCCTTTGCAACAACGAGTCAGATTGATAACAATAAATACTTACATGTGCAATTCCATTTACAGCATAACCTGAATTTACAAAGCCCTGTAAAAAATAAAGGTTTGATCAGAAGCATGACTAAGTTACTTCTTTAAAGAAATAAGTTTAATGCTTTAAGATAAAATTTAACTAAAAACTTTCGCTAAGAAAAATAAAATCCATAGACTTTTTTAATATACTTTATGAGAATAAAATAACGTATTTTTGTTATGAATCAATTTTTTTTAGACTTATTAAAAATTAGATAAAGCAAACTGAATTTAAAAACAAATGCTTATTTTTATAATTTTTTTTTGGCCATTAAATATTCAAAACATTAGTAAATGCATTGCCTGCATTGATTACTCATTTATAGCTAATCTTAGCTGATATATTTCTAAATTTTAATCAGCTACAGTATTAAGCAGGGGTGATTGTGACACAAAGTGAAAAAATCAAAAAATATTATGTGCCGAAACTTGATATCAAGATAGCAACTTATATACATATTTCATATTAAACATATTTTGAAGACTTATAATTAAATTGCCTACCAATAAAGAATATCACATTTTTAAAGAACTAATTTAAGAAAAAACTAAGTTCTTACAAGTATTGCGACATTGGTTTTTAAAATAGCGTAAATATGAATCACGATATTGGATTCTAAAAATGCAAAAATACAAATCACCATATTGGATTTTTAAATTAAATGAATAGAAATTGTGATGCATGATTTTTAGATTGTGTGAATACGTATCATAATGAATAGCGTTTAAATTAAGTATAAGTACAAAAATCGATGTTGAGGCTTGAATATGAATCACGATAAAAGTGGATTACTGTGGAGATCCAAACTGCCAAAAATCAATAAAACCAAAGTGGTGGATTTTCACCAATTTGCTACAGAATCACATGTATGTGAACTTCACGTTAATGCGGATTTGGATTCGCACGTACCAATGGTTTTGATTCTGAGAAATTCACATGCCCAGCTCCTTGCTTTCAGACCCAGAAGAATGATAAGAAAAACACGAAACACAAACATCTCTGAGTTTTGCAATAAAGACATTAATTATATATTTCAAGAAATTGCTACACACCATATTGGGCACAATATAAAATATGCAGATTTAAAAAGTTTTATGACCACAGGCTTAGATCAAAATCACCAGATTAGATAAAATATATAAAGAAGTTGTGAACATATTTTAATGTAGAAAAAGTTTTTGTGCTTGATCAGAAAGAGCTTCCCAACATTTTACAAAAAAGGATCTATTAAAAATATTTCAAAATAAATTATACAATTTAGATTAAATTTAGTAATTGAACATTTTATACAATTAAATATAAGGAAACCCCAGTAGGAGTTCATGAGAATTGATAAATATAAAATGGAATATTAATAAAATTTTATATATCACATGAAAAAAAAAAAAAAAATCCCAGGACATTCCTTTACCTGTTTAAAAATACATTTATTTAAGAAATGCAATATATTTAATGTAATTTAAAAAGCAATAACAGAGATTTAAGTACTAGTAAGTGGACTGTTAATGGGTACTAGCTACCATTTCTCTGTACTAACTACCTAATATAACACAAATTATAGTGAAACTGAAAAGTGGAAGGCAGTCTGAGCATTAGTCACAGTTTTTGTTATATTTTTTAAGAAAATTATATAGTAAAAAAAGTTCTATGCTATTCAAAGAAAAGTAATAAGTAGCAATCAATAAATCATAAAATATCGTTTCAAAACTTAATGATCAGAAGTTTAAATAACTATCTGCTAGCAAAATATTAATGACTTCTTATTGTTTCAGAAATAAAACTTACATAGTCATGAAAAGCTTTAGCTTCACTAGAATGTTCACACGTTTCTCTTCTTTCAGGTGCAGCACAATAGAGATCCCAAAAAACACTAAAGTGTAAACAGAAATCATGTTATTACAAAAACATTGAGAGTAGGAAAACATATTTTATTTTAAAGAACTTAGATTTCATTTTTAAAGGCAGTAACAAATATTGATGGTATAAAAATCAATTACAGTCAACCCAAAATGAGAAGGGCAAACAAATTAAATTAAGACCTGATGCATGATAAATAAAACTTTTAAATCATACTCATAAAATTCAAACATGCATATTACTGTCTCCAAAACATAGATACAAAAGTTAAGAAAACAAAGTATAATTTTTTTTTTTTTTTTTTAGAGCAGCAACAAGTATTAAAATAGACAAAAATAAATTGTTTTACAAAACTCAGATGGTATAAAATTAAATTATAATCAACCCAAAATGTAGAGAAAAAAGGAAGAAAGAAATTTTAATACAAGATATGATACATAATAGAATACAATTTAAAATTCAGTCAGATATAAGATTAACAAATTAAATAAAATATTTTTAACCACGCATATTACCGTCTTCTGAACATAAAAGCAAAAGTAAAGTCAATGATCACAGTTATATTAGAGAAAACGATTGACAATTTGCTAGTTTCTCATATTTCTTGTTATTTTATTTTAAGTTCATAATTTAAAAAAAAAATAATGTATATGGTCAACATAACAGAGTTTGTTTCAGTAGATTTAAGGTATAATATTTCTAATAAAATAAATCTAATGACTATTAAAAGAAGGTAGATTTGAACAAAACTTAACCAAATAACTTCAAAACAAATTTAAAACTAATTTACGAAAAGTACATTCAAAGATGCTTGAAGGAATTTATAACTTAAAAAATGCAAAAAGTAAAATGACAAAAACAGTTTTAAGATTGAAACCATTAAGTAGAAAAATGAGAAAAATCAAATTTGAAAATTAAGAAATAAAAACCTTAGCAAACAATGGCTGAAAGAAAAAAAAATAGTAGTAAAAATAAAAGTTGACATTTTTAAGAACATGGAAATATAACTATACAACTGAAAAAATAAAAATAAATAAATAAAAAGTGAAACTAGAATATTTAGATGTTAAAATTTCTTTTTTAAAATTAAAGTCACTTAAGTTAAAAGTACATTAGAAATAAAAGTATAAAATGACAGAGAAAAAAAACAAATTGTTATTTTCTTAACTACTAAACCAACAAAAATCCATTATAGCATTAATAATATAAATCCAAATTTTACTGTAATCTATTTTTGTAAAAACTTCAGAATTTTACAAAAACATTTGAGACAAAGAAAAATTCAAAACTAGTTTTTTTTAGGTCCTTCACTGGTCAACTAGCCAGCTACTTAAATTTACAACAAAGAATAAGAAAAATGAAAACCAAGAATTAAATTTTTTTTCACTTACCACCACCACGAGTGCAAAAAGCCTGGAGGCTCACCCAGAGTTATATTTTTCTCCCATCTTATCTATAAAACAAAAATATTGAAAATATAATATTTTAATAAAAAGTTTATGCATTTAACAAGAATTTTTTTTTCCTTTCCATTTTGATGAAATAATAAGTCATGTTTATGATAATTGATTTAATAAAAGAAAAGTAATTGTATTTATTACAGTTTTGAGGAACAGCGAATACATAAATTATAACTTAAGAACTACATCAAAACAAAGGATGTTATCTTACATTTCTAAAAATTTAATTATAAACACAAATTAGAGTTTTAACCTATGTATCTGAGTTTTGAATATGTTTAAAATAAGTAAATCAATTTCTAACTAATAATAGTGTCACATTAATTCTTCTTTACACTACATGGACTTTCATTTCTCAATGTAAGTCAATTTTATTTTTGATATCTCTTTCAATGGGAATGTTGCAACTATGACCATACCTTTCTGGTGCAAGGTATCAGACACAAATATAGAAGTGCAGAAAATGATATTCACATTGAATATTACTCATAGTATCAAAGAGGGTCACAACTTATGGGAGAAACACAGCTTTCTAATTAAGAACTTTAATATCAAAAAGCCACAGTGGCTGTGACAAAAGATATTACATTTGTGTGGTGTTAAACTACAGCCTATCAGCAAAATAACTTGGGAACTCATTAGGCCAATATTCACTAATCTTAGCTCAACAAGGTTTTAAAGGGCCAATATTAGACAAATATAGAAATGTTCGATTCACCCGATATTTTATAGCCACTATTCAGCCGATGTTTACCCTATGTAAAATTGTCAAATTCACCCGATATTTTATTTCCCTCATTTACCCAATATCGTGCCTATGCAGATTTATCAAGTTCACCCGATATCTTATAGCCACCATTCAGCCCAAGTTTACCCTATATAGAATTGCCAAATTGATCCTATATTTTAATGCTCTTATTTCGACAATATCAGCCATATACAGATTTGCTAAGTTCACCCGATATTTTATAGTCGTTATTCAGCCTATGTCGGTTAACCCGATATTTTATTGCAGTTAAATAAAATCTAAAAAGTAAATAATAAATGCTTTTCTCAATCTATTTTGTAACATCCTGCAATATCAAGAATTCTACGCCGAGTCGCACTGTATTGCCCCTTAAAGCCGTATATTGAGTAAAAGCAATTTTTCCTTTTTTATAATATATGTGTGTAATTGCTCTATTAATTAAGTTTTAAGATATTTGGATCAGCAGAGAGTTTTAAGACGAAGCATTTATGCAGTGGTTTCTTTTATATCATAATAAATAACCCCAAACAGAAATTTTCTTTAAATCCTATATACTTCTACCAAAATTTTATATGAACTATCAGAAGTTTAATAGACAAGGAAAAAATATTTCTTTTTAAAAAATGAATATTGTACTTGGACTAAAGTGAAATAAACAAAAATGTCTTATGAGCAAAAAAAAAAAATCTGTTATAGGTAGATTCGTTCGTATTGTAAATCACTTATTAAGGAACTAGAAATGGATATTTAAAAATATTTTAAGTCCTTCCAGGTTTAATAGATGTAAATACAAAACTGGTCCTTAATTGCAAGTCTATAATGGTCTTATATATTTTTAGAAAATGGTCTTAGAATGGCTTTCGATATCGGACTGAGGTTGAGTTGTGTAAGTTTCGTAATAGGTCCTAGAATGGCTTTATATTCTGGCCAAATATTTATTTTTTATGTAGGACCTTTATAGGCTTACAATATAGGGCCACTATTGGGGTGTCTAAATTTTTAAATATTGGTCCTCGAATGGTTTCGAACATAGGACCAATATTAATTTCTATATAAGACTCTTGTAGGCTTACATAATAGAGTCTGTAGCGTAACTACCACTACAACTTTTAAATTCCAGTTTCCTAGTATATAAGGTATGTTAACTTGGCTCTACCTTGACTACCTCCTTGAAGTTGAAGTTTGACATTGTCGGAAATTTAGCCGTCCCACAAAGGCAGGCTTTTTTCAACGAACACTCTATATAGGTGACTTTCATACATGATCTGAACATGTGTATCTCAATAGAAACACACATACTTAGATAAATGAACATAGTGAACAATTGACTTGTAATTTGTGACAGTGACCCACACTTGCTTTTGATACTCAGTCTAGATCAGATATTACGGGTCCTTTAGTCTAGTCCCACATAAGCGTGATCTGAACGCACGTGTCTCAAACAACAATCTACAAGCCAATATTGAGATGTCTAGATCTTTCAAAATTGGTCCTAGAATGACAATCAATAACGGACCAATATCATTTTCTATATAGGTCCTTTATGGATTTATAATGTTGGGAAAACATTGGGATGTCTAGATTTTTCAATATTGGTCCCAGATTGAAATGAATCTTGTATCAATATTGAAAGTTATTCTAGGACCAATATTGAAAAATCTAGACATAGGCCCCTCGGTGCATGTTCTTATGGGACCAATTTTGAGCCCAACTAGGGCCAATGTACTGGTCTTCATGGTTATATATATATATTATAAATTATTATAAGTATATATTAAAACATAGATATAACACATTATATAAGCCCACAGTACTACATCGAAGAAAAAGTAAATAAAGTTTAAGAGATATTCAACAAAGAAATATTGAATATAAAAAATAACAACCACTGATGAAGTTGCAGTTTACAATGCCAGTTGTTCATACAACACTTTTAAAAAAAATCTGGAAACCTTTGCAACATTGTACTAGAGTTTAAAAAGTTGCAAATATTGGAAAATTACATCGTTTTTGTAGTTGTATTTTTTTCCAGGTGCTGCATCAATTTTTAGGATTTTCATGCAATAAATAAATAAACAATATAAGTTTTTCACGCTATTGATGTTTATTACAAATTGAGAAGGCAGAGTTCTCCCTAAAAATAAAAAATGACAGTGTGCATCCTCACAGAACTCTGAGTTTTGATTTTATAAAATTTATGTTATGTAAGAACTGAATTTGATCCTCAATAATTTTTAAAAATATCCTCTTATACTATTTTATGTGTGCATGTCAAAAATTCTTCTTCACTATCAAAATAAGAAAAAAATTTACAGTTTATACAAAATCTAAGGCATGCAAAAGACAATCACTGTACAATTTTTTTTTTAAAAAGTAAACTAAAAGAATGATTAATTGATAAACAACTTACTTCAAAGCTTTTTTTTATAATTTATAATGAAAATTATAAGAAAACAACCATTTAAAGGTACATTGAAAAAAATAAGGGATTTATTAAAAAAATAATTTTAAAATTTAAAAACACAAAAAAAAGAGAAATGTGAGGATAATGCTGGAGAATAATCCTAACAAACTAAATCTTTCACTAAAGGTTTTAAGAAAGTATATATTTGTAATAGTTATCAGAATTAAGCCTATTAACACGGATAATTTTAACAGTGTGAATTTATCATTTTAACAGTAAATAAATTTTTTTTTAAAGGAATATACATAAAAGGGCAGTGTTACTAAGGTATGGCAGCTTATTTTTACAAAAAGGGACAAAAGAGAAGTTCTCTTTACATCTCCTTTATAGTTTTAAAAATCAGTTTAGATTCACCTTGTTATTAAGTACATTGCATTATTATAATAAATAGTGAGGAAGAAAATTTAATAAAACCAGAATAATTAGATTTTAAAAATTTCAATTTAAATTATTAATTTAAACTTGCATAACTTTTTAGAAAATCAAGACTGTGGATAATCTGTGTATGATAAAGCAGATGCTTACTGTACTTGGTCGTACATACAAAATTAAATAATTATTTAAAAATCACTATAAACACAAAAATTAACTGGATCGTTAAGAGCCTAATCTACTTTTTAAAAAAAAATTCATTTGGAATGCATAAAAAGGTTTCATTTCCTTGAATATTCATAACATTATTAATATATAAGCTGTTTTCTTATCGCAGAAACTCTTTTATTCTAAAAAGCTATTTATTAAATGAAAAAAAAGTAGTTTTTCCACAGAGAAAAAATATATTTATAAGATTTTTTAACCATTATTGTTTTATAATTTTTGAAGTAAATAAATCAATTTTAACTTACTTATTTCATAAATTAATTCATTTTATACTTAGAGAATTTAGAAAATTTCTAAAATAGAATAATAATAAACCATAATTGGAGTAAGACATGATTTAATGGATACATCCATTAATATATGTAAGAAAAAAAATGTAATATTATAAAAAAGGCAACAATACTTACGCTATCCTTTTACATTATTAACATTTTCTTTTGAATAATGCATACTTTAAAATGGAGATATTTCATTAAATATTTTAACAAAAACAAAAATGCATTTGTATAGCTGTAATTTTCTATATTTGTGTTGAAAATGAAGAAAAAATTTTCAAAAAATATTATAACAATTTATAACCATACCTCTGACAGAAACGTTTGTGCTGCTTTTTGAGCTCCAACATGCAACAGATATTCATAAACATAAAGAGCCAATCTATAATAATAATAATAAAATTAAAACTTAATACATTGATTAGTCACTTACTTTATTTATATTACTTAGTATATATATTTCCTAACTTTCAAAAAAATATAACGACCTAACTTAAATACCAAAGTAATCTTCGAATGTCACAAATCATTCTAATCTACACAATTAAGTAGGTTTTTTTGTTTTGCCAACATGTGACCGAATCCGAATGCTGGGCCTGTGCTAAAGATTTAAAATTATTAGCCAAATATCAAAAGTATTTACAAATTTTCAAAAGATTTCGCCAAATGAAAATCTTAAAATTTTTTCTTTTCTGAGAAAAAAATAATTCGCCAAAAAACAATCTTATTCACCAAATTTACGATTTTATAGTATTTTGCAAGGTGGCAATCGCGTAGCGTGGGCCCTTTGGAATGGAAAATACTGTAATGGGCATAGCAATGCAAATTTCGTAGCATATTTCAACTTTGCATAGAATTACATAAAGAGATAACGTGAACAATGAGAGGAAAAAATGCTTTAAAAAAATTTAGTAAGAAAAATATTGAAAAATTACATTCTGGTTTTGAAACATGTTAAGATGATTGCTTCAACTAATTTTTTTCCACTTTAATTTTCTAAGATTGAGTCTCCTTAAGTTGGAAATCTACAATTCTAGAGCTTAAATATGTGCAGCGTACATTAAGATTCCAAAAAGAAATTCCATTTTGGTAGTAACTTATGTTTGCATGATTAGACAAATATATGCTTCATTAACCTGTTTGTACCACATACTACTACAGAATACTTCAATCGCAGGTGAAAATATAAGAACAAAAGATTTAATGGAGTTTCTGAGGTTTTCATAATTAGCTTTTGTCTGAACAAGAAAAAAAAAAAAAAAAAGACAGTCACTACTTTTGTTTAAAATTTTGCCTAAAATTAAAGTACTTTTTACATTATGTCACATTTGTATTCAGTTGACTAGAATGAAAGGCTCTCACCACAGTAGCATATTCATTAAGGTGGATTAACAATTAGCTAAAGGTTTGAGAAATCTATTTAGTGATTCAGCATCACAGAACTTAAAATTCAGCTTACAGCTTAATTGCTTCTTTTGATTATGTACTTTAACAGCTGATATTGTTATGGGCAAGGTTGCAAGTTTGCTGTGGCTTGAACAATTTTCTTGTTTATTATAATTTTTGTTTTCGTAAATTTAAGGCAATTAACATTCTTAATAACATTTTTTAAAATAATATGAGAAACATTAATTGCTAATAGAAAATAAAAATTAATATCTCCCATTATCATATTGTATTTTACACAACACATATCCTACATATGTACAATTTATTTATCGTATTTTAAAGACATAAAAACCAAATAATTTTATTCTGAATAATTCCACACAATTGTGAGCAAAAATAAATGAAATTTGATTTGAAAAAAAAAAAAAAAAAAAAAAAAAAAACTCTCAAAATTAAACATATTTACATATTCATGAAGTTAATAATTACATTGATAGTATTTTCAATTGTCTATATTGAAAATAATATAAACATATAGTTAAAAATTTGGCAATAAAATGCACTATCACTGACTTATTACTAATTTTTTGACAGGTAATTCATACAAACAGAATTTGACAGCAGTCTCTTGTGATGCAGAACAGGGATGAAAAAATTCTTATTTAAATACGATAAAATACAATTATGGAATAAAACAAATACAATAAGCGACAGACTTTCAAAGAATGAAAAATGCTAACAATGAGTGAACAGCAACATAACAATACTTTAAATAAATACAGTTGACAATTTAAAAAGTACTAGTGCAATAAATTAATTATAAATAAGCTCACTTAAATTTTTAAACGAACAATTTAAAAAGCTGAAAATACAAACACAATGAAAGCATCTCTTACACCTATCACTAGTTAATTAAAAAAAAATCAATAATGATGCATAGTAATGAGAAAAACTAAATTACATCTAATATCAACTTATATGATAGATATTTTAAGATATCTATCATAAAGATATCCTACACAGTATTGGATCAACCTACTTTTCTCTCGCTTGAGCATCCGACGGAACTGTTGATCCTTTACCCTTAGCGTACATGCTGTTGTTATTCATTTATCACGTTGTATTTAAGACATTTAATACACCAGAATAATAATCGACATAGACACATCAATTGGTATATTAAGTCTACATAGAATTTTGTCGTATTTTGCTACACTAATTATGCAGTTAAGCTTATTATGTACTTTAAACTGTCATTCATTCATCGAAAACAACTGATGAAGTGCTAGTACTTCTTTTGAAAGACAATAGCTATTATTCAGTATTCCAAAGTTTTTGAACAGTCACAATATCACAAATTATATTTTTTGCCCGTCATATATGCCGGTTTCACAAATATTTACAAAAACAATTACATCATGTAACGACGATAACACAATTTTTCCACAATGTTTCGATTGGAGAATGGCGTCTTTCGACGGAATGCATTGTTGCCATTTAAAATTTTTAAAAGGGGACAAACAAGAAAACATTTCATTAATTAATTAAAACTTTTAATGTTTCAGATGCAAAAAATTTAAATTCAAAATAATCGTATATACTAAAACAACTTAAATCAACTGTTTTATGAGCTTATTTAAATAAATTGCTATTCTTGGTAAGGCATGTTTACAATAATTGTTTAACTGTAACTTTTTTTTGACTTGACGACCTTTACTTTTGAATAATCGATTTTTCTTAAACGGAAAAAACGTTACAAACCGAAATTCATATACTTCACATTTTAAAATGCCACGAAAAAAAACTCAACTGTTACAACTGAAAACCAAGTTGAGTGAATACGAACGAAGAAAATACTTTGAATCGAAAATAAATAAAAACCTTGGATGATAAAAACTGTCGTATAATAATTGTAATTATTGTCGTAATAATTGTCGTCTAATTGTAAAATAAATTGTTATATATTAATTGTTATCTAAATATATTAGTTTTAACACTGTCAAAATTAAAAAAATAAAAGAGCTAAAATCTTACAGTGCAGGATGCTGTAAAAGGATACTGAATATAAATATGTTTCTTTATTTTTATCAGTAAAATCTGAATAATTTCAATATGTTAATAAAAAATGTATCAAATTTGCGAGAAAAATTTACAAAACAATTATCCTCATTTAAACAACGTTTTCAGCTACCTGAGAAATGGAAGGGTGGACGTGTAGAGAAATGGAGTAAGAAAAATATCTATATTTTCAACTCTCCTTATTTCGCTCCTTTCCACTAATGAGCACCTTTTTGGAATTTACTAAATTTTCTCAAACAATAAAAGAGTTTATCTTCTTCTGTGTTTATTAATGTGGCAAATACTTTTACCGTATTTACTAAACATGGAAGTTACTCATTAATGCTGAAAAATTATTCCTTCATCAAGTTTTTTTTTCAAAATAATTAATTGTTAAAAACTCTAAAGAAGCCTTATATAACTTTCTTGTAAAAAAAAATTCAGGGGAAATTTCTGTGTTGGTACCTGTTCACACTAGCTACATCCGCCCGGTCGCCAAAGAAATTTTAAACTTGCAAAAAGTTTTAGAAAAATATGTTTGCTGGGTGGATACGAGTTATACGCTTTGAGTTGGTTCTCATTTGGGAAATTTTTTTTCTTATAGTTTCTCGTGGGCCATAGTCTGTATGTCACCAAAACTTGATTATTTTGGTGCAAGTACTGGAAAGGACATTTTCCAAAATTAATCCACATTTTTTTCTTGTACTGGTAATGATTTAAAAATAAAACTGTTATTCAATAACTTCCAGTTATAAGGGATTGTGTGATTATCAGATGTGCAGTAAGCTTACTCTTCTTGGAGAGTAATTCTTAATTTAATGACAAAATTCTAATATATTTTTGTGAGAAACATGTCATTGGATATGAATGAATGTTTTAAAATTTAGGCATAATTTGTTCAAATTATATTAAAAAATCAACACAAAAATATGGATTTATCATTTTTTACGGGATACAATAAACATTTTTTAAGAAAAAGTTTTTTGTGAAACTACCGTTTTTCCTGAATTTGAATTTGCGAAGGTACCGCTAAATGGTAATAAATTTGACCTGGATGAACCCGTGTTAATGGACCAAAGTTTAAAATTTACTGATAATAGCTTTAATTTTATTTATTTTTTCGATTGTGATTACTCAGTATTTTGTTTGTTCTTGTTGTAGAACATTATTTTGAATCACTTACAACCCTAGAACCGTTCGCGGTTTTGAAATTTAAACATTTACTGTCAGGAGCAATTTTAACCACCGGTCTCAAAAATTTTATTTATTCTGTTCCAAAAAAATCTTCGAAATTTTTTTTTTCACAATTAAATTAACATTAGCTACTGTTATAAATAAAACTGTAAATGATTTGTTTAAAATTTTATTGCATGTTCTTTAATGCTTATTTATTTTTTCCAAGTTCAGTCTTCATAATGAATAGCATGTGGATCAGTGCTACATTACCGAATTAGCATTTCTAAAATTATCTGAAATTGTGATTATTTTATTTAATAGTTGCACTTTTGAAACATACTTGTGGGGAAAAAAGTAGAGTTCAATTTTTTTCAAAGACTTATTGAATTTTTAGACTTAAAAAGTATAAAGTGAAATAACTTAAAATTTTTTTCATAGAATGACAGCTTTTGATGAGTATGCATGAAAAAATAAAAAGTAATACATTAAATATTGCGTGTAACTTTTAAAAACTGAGTTTATATAGTCTCGGCTAATTCTCCTGGTATTATTTTCATTTTATTTAAAGTTAATCTAAAAATGTGTTGCAAGAATTTTGTATAAAATTTTTAAAGAAAGCAGATGAAAAGTTACTAATTTGTTTTGTGTTATTATTGTTATTTGAAAACCAATGACTTACCTGGAAAATTAGAAGAGAATAATATAAACTTGCTTTTTATAAGTTATACGTGTAATTTTTTTATTACTTTTTCATGCAAATCTATAAAAGAATTGTTTTTTTTTTTTTTTTTTTTTTTAAATTTAAATTATTTTATCCTTGATTGAATCACAAATAATTTCTAGTTTCATTTATAATACTTTCCGAAAACTAAGCAATAGACTAAATTTAAATTGCAGAGTATCAAACAAAACTTTCCAAATATTCAAACTGTCAGAATTTATGAGCGATTACTGTGACCTCCCTCCCATCACAATATCCCTGGTGATTAGTTATTCATAACCCGTTGCTATTAAATGAATATATATATATACACACGTATTCTTGACAAATTTTATGTTAACTCTTTTAAAATAGTGTTTAAAGCATGCTGCAATTTTTTTTTCATATTATATCGGTATTTTTTATTGCAGTTTTCATTCATTTGTTATATGATCATACTTAGAAACGTTGTATAATTTCTTTTGTTGGCCTCTTGCCGAATTATTTGTAATGATTTTAGAGTTCAATAAAATTTCCTAAACGCCCAAAACTGGACGGGGCAGGAACAGTGATTGATGGAACCAGTTTGTACAGCTTTAACTATGCTGTGGGTTATAATCAATTAAGTTTCCTGTAGGCCGAAAGATAAAAAAAAACAATAATAGAGATAATAAAAGCAATGATTTTCCCCCCAAACTAACAAAATTATAAGATAAAAGAAAAACAATAATAGAGATAATCAAAACAATGATTTTCCCCCCAAACTAACAAAATTATAACATCATTCAAGAATTTAATAAGGAAAAAATAAAACATAATATTAAAACATACTATAAAGGAAAAAATAAAACATAATATTAAAACATACTATAAAAAAAACATAAGATTAACAGGAAAACTTTTTGAGCCACAAAAGAAGTGCTTTCGGATCGTATTCAGCATGTGAGTCACTTGCAGTGACTTTAGAAAGCAATGAGCACACACATTAATCCATGAATGCACATCCTTTTTTTATAGCAGGTCACAAGATTATTTTAAGTAATTAATCACCCATTTAAGTAAGGTAAAACTATTATCGTAAAGATGTAAAATGCATTTAGATCTTAATTCTAAGTAACACGCATATGCTTGCAAAATCGTAATCATAATAATGTGTATTTACACATTATTTATCATAAATTAGTAAGAAATAACATTTAACTGCGTACATTGAACTCGTGGCTCTAAATAAAACTTGAAAATGAAATGGTTTAGGTTTGCACTAGAACAGTTCTAATAAATACAGTTTTTCAATTAATAAAGCTCCATTTTTTTCAACAAAAAAAAAAACTTTTTTTGAAATTTTATATTTTTTTCATTTAAAAATTTTTTTTTTTTAAATAATTAACAGTTTAGGTGCCAAGTCATAAACTTTGAAGGTCAGTTTTTTTGTCCCACTGGCTAAAGGTTGTGCATCCCTGCATTATTCTAATATTTTGCTATAAAATATTTGTTTAGATTTTTTATAAAATCAGGCTTAATGCTGTTTTGAGCACTTAAAGGTATTAAAATTTGAACAACTCTTGTATGGTTTTCTGTTAGAAACTATGTATTTTTTTAATGACAACCTGATTTTAATCTGGTTTGATTTAATGATGGTTTGTTGCAACCTGATTTACTAAAATATTGGCAAACTTATTTTATTTAATTGGGCAATCATCTACTATGGAAGAATTTGTACTATAATTCATTATTTTATGTATTGACTTTCTTGCTAGTTATTATTTAAATAAATACTTATTTATTAATTTTTATTTATTGTTGCTTTTTAGATCTTTTTTGGCAAGGTCTGTTTTTAGACTACAAGTCAGTTGCAATGGATACAGTCCAAGAATCAAGTGCAAAGCCTAGAAAAGCATTTATAATTACTTCAGGTAATTATTAAGATTTCAAAACAGATTTTTATATGAGTTTATTAATTTAAATTGTTTTGAAAAAGAATTTTTAATTTTCAGGCTAGGCAACAGTTATTTTGTCATTGTTTTTTAAGTTCATAAATTTTTTTTGAAGTCAATCATTTTTTATTTTATTTCATTTTTATTTTTCGGCATTTCGTGAAATATGTTGGATTTGTTTCTCGTTGTTTTAGTATGTGATTACTTTTATTTGTCTGATCAATGTGTATTTTTAGGTACATTACACTTTCGTTTATAATAAAAATGCTGTGTTACTCTCAATCACATGCTGTGGTAAATTACTTTTCATGAAGCATGACTATTAGCCTGTTACAATTATTGTTATAGTGTAATTTAAGCTTGTTGTATTTTGAATAATTTCTTTCAACTATATTTTCAAAATCTTATGCCAATACATGACAGAACATACATATACATACATTTACATAACAGAATTTACAATTGATGCTTAGAAGCTCATAATTTGGCTCATTAGCAGCTTTTTAGCAGAATTAGTACTAGAATCATATCAATAATTACCTTCTTTTCTAAAATATGTTTTACTTTTACTTCAGTAATTATTTCTGCCTGAGCATGATTATGCATTTGTCACATAAAACGCAGAGAAACTGTCAAAGTGGAAATAATAATAATGAAAAACTGGCATTGATTTCTAATTACATTGATAGTTTAAATAAATATTCCTTGACCATTAAAATTAGCATAATTAAAATAAATCAAGCAATGATGTGTTTTTGTTTCTTTATTTTATCCTCTTAAGTGTATGTAAAAATATTGAAAATGTTGAAATTCATTCGAAAAAGAAAGATACTGTGCATTCCTTGATTATGGCATCACAAACTCAACACAAATTTTAATCAAGCTAAAATTCTTTTTATGCTTGTTGTATATTTATTAAAGTAAGTTTAAAATATAGTTGTATATTTTTTTTTATATGTCAATTTAATTAGTTTTAAATTGCTGACATTTTACCTAAATAAATAATGTCAGGTCACAAAATTAATAATATATAAATAGCATACATTTTACTACCATTTTAAACATAGAAATGAAATTTTACACCAAATGCGTAAAAGTTGGCAGGTATGGGTCTGTGTTTTGTGAGAATCCAAAAAGCGGTGTTGTAGCTGTACATAATGAATGGAATGGAACTCACCACCTCTTGGATATTGGCGGGCCTTATGAGGATTTCTTGATATATTTTGCGTATTCGACCGAGGAACACTTACCAGGCTTATTAAGGCAACTGTACTCAGAGAGTAAAATTTTTGAAGTGCTAGCTGCTCTCATGTCCTGGCAAGGTTTTTTATTGATTGTAAGCAGATGGGTTGCTATTGGTCAAGTGGGATAAGAAATTACATAATTTATTATTAAGTAAAGGCTAGCAATCTTTAAAATTATTAAAACATTTAATTTTTTTTAATTTATTTGCTTTTTTCAGAGTAAGTGATACTACGTAAAACAAATAATAAACATATTATTTGTTAATACACTTTCATAAATAAAGATAACAATCTTTATTTATGAAAGTGTATTAATTATTTTCTAGTAAGAAATTCTTTAACATCTATATCTTTCTTAATTTTCCCGAAACTTCTTTCCAGACCATATAGTATTTTATAGCTTGTGTGGCTAATCTACCGAAAAAGGAACGCTAAGTATTTTTATGATAAGATTGCATTGCATTTGCACTGTATTACTACAGTTGTTATCCTTTGATTGTTATATGATATTTCTAATTATTATACTTTTATTCTATAAACAACAATCATATTTGAAAATTTTTATTTAGAGAGGAGCACTCTCCACCCATCTAAACAGACAAAAAATAGTTACTTTCAATCAATTTAAACTGGTCAAATGAGTTACTTTCGCTTCAAAACTTTCTTTGTGCGCCTTTGGTTGGTGTTGATTACATGATCTTTGGTTAGTATTTAGTGAGAATCGGCAAATGTTTTCCCTTTAGAAACTGCAATAATGAGAGATCTCTAAATATCTATACACACTTATGCATAAATTGTTTTATAATACATTTCACCATTAGCATATTGGTGTGGATGTAGATATAGTTCTGTAGAGTTGAGTTGAAAAGTATAAGTTGTTCCAATTCAAATTATTTTTCAATTGCATCTTGAAATATCATCATTTGAAAAGATTTGGTAAAACTGTTAGTGTATTACATTAATACTAATTAACCCACAAAATGTGTGCTAAGTATATCTTATCCCTGTTTAAAAAAAAAAATTATATTTCAAATTTGTTAAATCAAAATTTTCTATTGCTTTTAGTTTTAGATTTTCTACTTACTGTTGTACTTTAGAATAAGTTTTCATTTGAAGATGCATTTTAGAAAAGGGTTTAACAATATTTTGATAAAACTGAGGTATGGCACACCCCGCATGCCTGTTTGTGTAAATATTTTTTCCAATGGAATATATAAATGAAATATTGATTTCCAGCATATGAGAGTATTAATATTTCTTTCTACGCAAGATTTGAAATAACACTTTTAATGAAATATTTAGCTGTCAGAATAACCAATGATTTTTTACCCTGAATGTTTTTGTAATAGATGTAATTATCATTGGACTTTTCTCTGTTAATCCACCTGTCTGATCTGGAAGCAAGCATCTGTTTTTGAAGAACTTAGTATATTACAGCTAATAAAAATATTGAGTATTGAACAATGCGCTCAGAGATTAAGCTTTTGATACAGATGGGACACTTGTGTACCTTTTATATATATTTTATTCTGATGCTTTAATTACAAGCAAAACTTAATTTTGGTATTTTTTAATTGTAAACATATTAAATCCAAAAAAAGTAGTTTGAAACAAATTCTTTTTCATTCATATTCAAAAATTTATCAATAATTGCTTTTGTAAATTAATGTAATTTCAGTGATAAGTAATTGTTTCTCTTAGATCTAAATAAGTGCAAATTTGAAAAATTATTGTTTGGAAGATTTTACCATTAACACAGAAAAAGTGGTTTTTTCATGTTGTATTTCGTATTTATAAATTATTAAAATACTAAATATGATATTTTTCACTTATTTTGATCTAAATTATAATATAAAATAATGGAAAAAGTAGTAAAAATAGGTTTAATAAAATTTCTATGTCAAAGAGTTACGACTTAACTGAAAAGTTTACATAGTGCATGTAAAAGAAGAGCAAATGTTTCAAATGCATCCAAAACAATCAAGAACAAAAGATATGATTCGTGTCTGCAAGCCGAGGACAGAAAAATTCAATGAAAATGTTCACAATGTAAAGAAATTCTGTGATATGACCATATAAATGTATTTTGTTTAAAGTGAACACAGATAGCATAAATATTGTATATTTGAAGAGCATGAACATAGATTTATAGTTATTTTGTTAATGTTTTCACATATATTAATTTTAATTCTTTATAAACTTAATTTTGTAATTCTTTCTCTTAATCAAGTTTTATATATTTAGAGTGTACCTTGTCGTTAAACTTATGGTTTGTAAATATTTAGTGGTGATTATAATTGACTTAAATCATCTAATTTTCTTTTTATTTTGAGTTTTTATTTTTAAAAAAAATATTTTTCATGGCTTTATTCACCTAATTAAATAAATTTCCATCGTCAAATTTAAAGCAGGAAAAAAAAATTTTTTTTAATGATTTAGAAAGTACAGTAGGATTTAATTCAGTAGGACTTATTCAAAGTTAATAATAAGGATTAAAGGTTTTTCAATCTACACTCATGTCCATTAATGAAGGATAATGCCAGCTGTAGCAAATAAAGGTTCAGAAACAAAACAAACTTGTCTTATTCATAAAGCCCATTTATTAAGCAAAAAATACAAAACAAATAAGATGGTGTGATACCATTTATAAAAACTATGATCCGTGCTCCTTGGAGCTATTATATGAAATACCTCCTTTACAAAAACTTAATATTACATGGTTGATATGATATATAATACATTGTATGTCTCTCTTGCCATAAAATACAATCCATACAAGCCTAGACTCGACAGAAAACATCACACAAGCCCACTGTGACGATGTTCACATTGCATGTTCTCTAATCCAGGCCAATCGTTGTCGACAGTAAGTTGCTGCGAACAAAACACATCTAACAGACGACAGGCTTGCAAGCACATAGACCGATATTTTTCAAACATCTGTACATGGATTACCTTGAATCTGCGGTATCCGTCTATGCAGATAGCTGGTAAAACTTGTCAGATGTTGCTTCTTTTTGCAGTTACTGCCAAATACCTGTCCTCCTTCGGCATTGTGACTCAGGGGCAACCTGTACTGTAACGTCTACTGACATTTCCATCGTCTTGACATCATTGCTGAAGCTTAAAGATAATGATTTGGGCAATTCCAAGTTCCTTGGAGACATCCATATTCTAGACTAGGGGTGCACAACCTTTTTGAGTGATGGACTTATTGCAATGCAGGTTGACTAACGAAGGGCCTTACGAAGTCATGTTGGCGGCAAATATGATAATTTTTATGTAAACAATAATGTTCTAAGCACTAAATTTTTTATCAAAAAAAATAAGTAGTGTTGAAAATTAAATACTTTTAAGTATTAGAATTCATTCAGAAACGAAAAAACCGATACTTATTCTAAATTTTTTTCCCCTTTTTATCAATTATTGATTTATTATCAATTAATATATATATATATATATATATATATATATATATATATATATATATATATATAAATATTGGGAGTGGGATATAAATTCTAACAAAAAAAAAAAAAAAGAAACTGTTGCATTCACATAATAAAGTGCAAAAAAAAATTACATGCATATTTAAATTTAAGAACATTTATAGGGTTTAATAAGATTTGCATACTCACTCTTGATTTATAAATCACTAGTCGTAATACTATAAATGTATCAAAATTTCAAAAACAACATGGAACTGTTACTTGGATGAGCAGAAATAAAGCAAGTCGAAAAGTGATTACTCAAATTTAAAATTCGCACACATCCTATTAAAAATATCGAATTTCTTAAAACCACAACAGAATCTGTGCAAATTGACCACATCAAAAAGTGATCGTTCAAAAAGGTAATTTAAAATTTTTCAGTTTTTTGTTTTTCAAGAAGAAAAAAAACTTTGTGCTCAGAAGCTTTCGCGGGCCGCAGGATGTGTTCCCCTATTCTCGATGTTTTATAATTCTACCAAGCAAAAAATCATCCGCATGCATCATTTGCGTCATAACTATTCAGTTATGGCATTGAGCAGCTTACAGAATGCTTGTCAACAAATTTACTTCTTTGCCACCATTCTTTATGTACCTTTCAATCTTGTTATTGTGATATACCATTGGCATCGCATGATACTATTCTTGAAGATATGTGTGATAATTCTACAAGTGAAATTTTTACTTTTAAGTTTAATTTCCATGTGATTCTGAATTATCCTTAATTTATGGACATGAGTATATTTCCATCAATAAATATTGAAAATCAATTTTTTTTAAAAAATAATTGTGCATATACTTTTAAGTATTTCCAAAACTCAATTCCAGTTGCACTATAATATCATATTTTTTTGCCAAGATTAAATTAAGTTTTTTTTTTATTTAGTAAAAGTGTAGGTTGTAGTCGGATCAAACTAAATTACATGCGTAGAAACAACATAAGTTGTACAACATTTCCATATTTTTTTAGCAAAATCAAAAACTTTTATTTGTTACTTCCACAAAATGCTCAGTTATATAATCATGCAGTTCAACAGGAGTGTTCTTTTTATTTTTATATTGAAGGCCTTACTAAGCAGATTTATGATAGCATATTATTAAAATAATAAAAGGAAAAAAATGCTTGAAAAAAATATTGGAATTCACTTAGGTAAACTGAAGTATTATGTTAACAGATGTTTTTAAAGTTTAACTGTATTGTCGTTATTTCAAATATATATATGTGTGTGTGTATATTTGCCTATATAATTTAAACCATGTAGCCATTCTTTATATAGATCAGCTTTAAATTAAAAAATGCTATATTTGTTAATACTAATAAACATTACTATATTTGTTTAACTAATATTTTTTTCATGTATGTTTAGGATTGGGACTCCTACTTGCTGCTATGAAAATGAATCCTGATGAGCAATCATTCTATGATCGCCAACTTCAGTGCATTACTGAACTTTCAATGGTGGGTGATCCTATTCGAAATCCAGCAGCGGAGAACCATTTAACATATTTAACTCGATGTCAAAATCAAGGTCTTCTACGAAAAGTGGACTTGTTATTCTTTAGTTTAATTTGGGAAGCAGATTATAACAATGAATGTAACATTTATCCTGCACAATGCAAATATTTGCAACCAAAATATTTTACATTCTATCAAAGAATAGTTGACGTGGGACTATTCGGCTTTTGGATAAATCTGAAGTTAAAAATGAGAGATTTTGATGTAAATCCTGAGGAATGGAATGAACAAACTTAGTTTGTAATAAATTTGTTTTAAGCTTTCTCTTGTGCAATAAATCAAAGAATACTGTTAAATTTTCAAATAATGTCAGTGTTTTCATGCATGTTTAATTATTATTATTTTTTTTTTTTGTTTCTGAAGTTTAAAAGTTTTTAATACTCATCTTCTAACTTACATTGTCTGTTTCAAATAGATTTAGCTAGCTCATCTTCTGGTGTTGGTGCAAATCGGAAATTTTTAAGGAAGCGTAATTTAGGAAATATGCATATTTCAGCCTTCCTAGGTGTAGAAAGGTTAAAGTAGATTTCTTTTTGTAATACCTGTTCTGCATAATATTGTTTAGTTAAACATTATATAAAGTGCAAATAAAAAAGAGCTATAATATTAGTAATATAGTTAATCAAAAAATATTCTGTACAAAAAAAAGGAAATTCTAAATTCATATCATTATTACCCTTCTCTGCCTACTTCTTTTCAATATTAAGAAATAATGTAAGTTAATTATAAATGCAGAAAAGTAACCAAATTTAAAAAGTTTTATTTTTATTTCTTAGAAATTTTAAAAATATATCAAAATATCTTGTTTCCGCCCCTTTTTTATCTTTAACAAATTTTTAAAAAAAAATGTTACTGAAATCATTGATCTAAAACATCTTTGCCATAGTGACATTTGGTATAATTGTCAACCAAGGAAAGGTTAATATAATTTGCGAAAAAATTTTTTAATTAATTTTTATAAAATAATAATGTTAGTACATTAATTTCTTTTTACAGTAACGAGTTAATAAACTCATACTGTTACCACAGTTTCCTCTTTCACAGTTGGCAAAAGTGCATAAACAATGTATATGACATACTTTAATAAATATAATATTTATTAGTTATCAACCAACTTTACTTTTTTTTGTCTTCAAATTTATCTTATCATTAAAAAATTATACCTAATCTTATCTATCTTATCATTAAAAAAATACCTAATCTTATCTTTAAAAAATTTAAATCTAAAAAATTATGTTATTCAATAATACAAAATAAAAATATATTTTTAGCCTTATCCAACATAAAAGGAAATATTAAATGTAATGATTGGTAGAAAAGAAAGAAGGCTGATGAAAACTAATCCTGTAAAAATCCTGTAAATGGCAAGTCTGATATTTCATCATTACAATCAATTGAAAATGGGCAGATATTTTATCCATGATCAGCGTGAAGATTGAAACTCCCAATTTATGTTTTTTTTTTTAAATTTATAATTTAATGAAATGAAATCATTACAGAATATACACGAGGGATATTTTTTAGGTGATAATACGAATGATAAATAAGTCTGTATAAATACATTTGTAAAATGCATGATTAAATATATCTGTCAAAATTAATGTGTAAGTATTTTCTGAAATCTATAAACTACACGCATTTATTAAAAATTTATAAATAGTTTGCTATAATTTAATAATTTACTTTTAATGCTATTCCATTTTACTCTGTTGCTTTGAAATTATAAATGTATTCTGAGTCACATTGAAGATAACGTTTCATTTTGATATTTAAAAAGAAGGCTTTTATGATACTTCTATTATTTTAGTATATGTAATAATTTAAAACTGTTTTCTTATTTATGAAATAATTCATTTATACAATGCTGTAGAAGAGAAAATTAAGATTTCAACCCACAAACTTTTTTTTTTGTAATGTTCCATTGCTTCAAATTAAGCTCTGTATACCACATGATCATATTAAAATATAAAATAAGAGAGAATATATCTTAGTCTCTCGCCCTATCTTTGGCATCTGTAGATAACTTTAATTTAGATTTGATTTGATATAAATAATATCTTTAGAAAATTGTCTGAAACTGTGGCATGAGTCCTGAGAAATTACGCTTGGTAATGATAATCATCAAGGTATATTATAATGCTGTCAATCCTGCTTAAATACCATTGGTTATAGCCAACTCTATTTAATTAAGTAGGTTATGCGATTATATCCAGAGTGCATTATTCAATCTTAAATGCTAAATTTTTATGAAATTTTACTTTTTACTGATATCTAATGCATAGTATAATGTTACGATTAAATAAACTCAATTTTAAGATCAATAAACAATTATAATTAAAGCTGTAAAGCTATCCTAAAATATAAATGTCATTTTAAATTATATAAAAATAAATCAATGGTAACAAATAATACATGTGCTATAATACTTTATTCTTCTCTGAAAAAATTTGTAATTGAAGATTGTTATGATACTTGCTTAATTTGTCAATTTATCAAAATTGGACTTAAGAAATTCCAATTTGATTAGCTATTTCAGTTTGAGATTTTTTGATATTTATTGCTTGCAAGACTTCTATTTTTTTGAGATAAACTCAAATCATTCATTTTCACGCTCACTATGGAACCAACTCAGAATTATTCGCTGGAGTAAACAATGATTATTCAATTTCAGAGAAAGACACACTAATGTGTAAGCAGAAGTTTGTAACTTTTTCTTATTAAAGCAAATAGAACACAAGGACGAGACAAGAAGGTTTGACACACTTCTGACATTCTAAATGATGTGTGAGTCAAAGAGGGGCAAAAGTCCCTTCGTTTACTCTGATGTATGGTTGCCAGCAAGATTAGATTAATTCTTGAACTATAACCCTAACACCTGTTTCGGACAACTAACAAACGAAAAGTCCTTATTGAAGCTATATTTTTCTTAACTGAAAAACGGAAATTTCTATTCTAGCTGGTTAAAAATTTCCTGAAAAAATGTATTTTCCCCCCTTCTATTTCAGTATCTTTTTATGCAATTAAGCGAGGACTAGAAACATCAAATAACCGTTTAAACGCGGAAATTCAACATTAGTTTCATATTAAATTATTTGGTTTCATTAAATTTTATTGTATAAGCGATTTATTCGATTATTCGACGTCCAAGTAAGTGTGGGACGATTGTACTAATTAAAAGTTAGTCTGTCAAAGATAGTAAATAGCTAGTTATGTTTCAAGACTACAAAATCAGAGATAATAAGGCTTAACAACTCATTTTGTTAGGTTAAATAATTTTTTATAATTTTGAGTGACTTTTTCTAAATAACAGTGAAAGAACAAAAATACAAATATTTTTCTAATTTTTATTATTCTTTTTTTGTTTAATTTAAAAAAAAATTCTAAAATATTATGACTGTCAGATGTTCTAGAATGATGCTGGAATAAACAATATTTAAAGTTTTATATGCAAATGTCTTAGAGCCAAATTTTCCAAACTGTTGCGATATCCAATTCTGCCGTCCTAAACAAAATCTTTTATTTTTATGAATACAAAATCTTTTATAGAGATACTGCCGACTTTCTGGGAAGGCGAAATAAACCAGTGGGCCAATTGACATGAAATTATACTATGTTGTCACTTGTCATTCTCATACAAGTTAGGGTAAATTTCTCAGCTTAGATAAAATTTATTATTTTTTTTATATAAAAAAGGTTTAAATTAATTTTTTAGTGAAATACAGCATCACAATTCTGTTCTCTCTAAACAGCCGCGATTTATGTGTTTTTTTAGTTTTCCCAATTAATTTTTCTGTAAATAAAGAATTATCTAGTTTTTGTTTCGAGCACTTTGCACTTAAGTTTCACAACATTCGTGAGGTCATATTTGAAGGTCACCAGAATTATCTTTATCTCTGCTATCAGAAATGTCTTGTCTTACGCTTGTATTTAAATTAATTATTTATCAGATGTGTAATCAGAAAAATTACTTCAATTGTTTAAATATATGTTTTGAAAATTTTTTTACCGTAATTTAATGCTATTCGAAGTTAAAAGATAATTGCTCAAAAGAAAACGAAAATACAAGTTTTAATGTAAAAAGAATAAGGTGTTTCCCAAGTTCTGCAATGAGTAAGTCGTTTTATTATTATTACTATTTTATATTTCACCAGCTAATGTTTCTTATTGTTGTATATTTTCGACGTCAGGCTCAAAAATCAGCTCAATATATTTTCAGAAATTTATCAATCGAGCTAAAAATTGTGTTTCATTTTTATTTGAATGTATATTTTAGTGTATATATTTTTTTTATAGAGAACCGTTAGCTAGTTACTTTACCAGCCTAAAAGTTTGGATGGTAAATAACTGTCACTCATTTGCCTTTAAAAACTCTGTAAAAAATCAGGGCTATTGTTTGTAATGTTGACACGTTTAAGGTCGAAGTGTTTCCATTTTTAAATTCTTTATCAATGTGAAAATGAATAATTTGTTAAGTGACAACTGTTGAGCAAGTAATTTGAGTACCTTAGTAAATTTGTTTTGTTAGTAAATAGTAATAGCTGGTAAGTTGTTCAGATTATTACTATTTTTATTACAGATTATAATCATTGGGGAAGTATGATTATTTTGAAATATTTTTTTCTTTAATTTCCATGTTTTTTTTTTTTTTTTTTTTAAAGTGGGCAATGTTTTTCATGAGCAAAAATCTGAATAGCTGGTAAATTAGTTATTCATATGTTTGCTATTTTTATTACAAATAATAAACATTGGAGAGATATGAATGTAGAATTTTTATACCTATTTATTTCCAAGCAATTTTTTATAGTTCTGCAGTTGCAACCGTTGATCTATAGAAAAAATTGAATTACTTTGGCCACCTCTATTTAAATGTCACTGCAAAGAATATACATAGGTGGGGAAGAAGACCAGTACCCATAGACATAATGTAAACCGCCCCCCCCCAAAGGATGGTACGTTCCCTGTGTTTAAAGGGAAAAATACATTCAGGGGGCAAAGTAGAAGATCTTGACTCGAGTTTTGCCCCAATTTTTTTTTATTCTTTTAAAAAGTAACGAGTAAAAGTACAAGTATTTTTAAAAAAAGTAGCGAGTAAAAAGTTCTTATTTTAAAAAGTAACGAGTAAAAAGTACAAGTACTAAACAAAAAAAGTAACGATTTAAAAGTACATTTCTAGGAAATCGAAAATTCAAAGTAACCTAAAATTTTATTGAATAATATTCTTATGTTCTTTAATGTTTTTGCAAAATTGTTATTTATTTAATTATTTTTAATTTTGAAAGTTATGGACATTAATTTATTTTTAATTCGGAAGAATATTATAATATAATTTTATAATATAATCGTATAATATAATTTTAAAATCAAATATAATTTTAATATCAAACTTCTTTATGGATTTGCACGAAAAAGAAATTTTATCTATTGATTTTAATTTTTAGTTTATTATTTTTATTTATTTAAATTACCATTGACTTAAAATTGTTTTACTCTATAGAAACGCGTTTTAAAAGCACAAACATAAACAAAGCAAACACGTCGTTTCAGATAATAGTTTTAAATAGCACAAATAGTTCTGAAGTTCTTAGAGATTAGACTGGGCGTTGTTTGACAAGGTCGGGCATAAACGTAATTTTAATAAAAAATGTACAAGGTAAAAATGTATTCAGTAAAAAACTGTATTAAGACAAAAATGTATTATTAGTGAGTTCAAAAAGAAAAATGAAAAACGTACTAACAAAATCCAACATTTTTTATTTAAAATGTATTAAATAAATGCATAAAACTCTAAAATGAATGAATATAACTTTCTAATTAATATTTTTATTCATTTTGCAAAATAATTGCATTTCGAAAGTGGTGTCACTGAGTTTGATGCGAGAATTTCTCAGAACGTGCTTAGCCACGCTGAATAAGCGCTCCACAGGAGCACTAGAAGGTACTGCAGTATTACATTTCACATATAATTTTTTTACGATTGGATATCGATTCAAAATTGATAAGCTTTCGGTTTCGTCATTTGAGCTCATGTATGCCATAAATTCTTCAGTCGCTGGTGATTGGCATGATGTTTTCAGCTTTAGAAAATTTAAAATCTCTGGTTTTTTCTTTCTTCTGTTAAGTTATTAGTTATAGCAGGGTGTTCAGCTTGGACAATTCTTTCCAATTTTTTTGGAGCCTCCTCCCTAGCTTTTTCTTCCAACCAATTAAATTTGATTCAAGGTACCAGACCTGCAGCAAACAATAAATCTTCCTGCGATTTCACATGGCAAAACCTTTCGCTCACGCCATCTAAAACAGCTTTGTTTAAAGGTTTACAAACTGTTGTTTTAATAATGTTACTATGAAGCTCTTCTTCAAAAGAGCCGTCTTTTCCCTTTCAGGAATGACAATTTTAAAAGGTCAAGGTATTTAAACACGAAGTTAGCTGTGAATGCATATATATTGCACATTAATTTTATAAATTAAAAAAAACATAAGCATTTTTTAAAATAATTTTTATTTTTAGAAAGCTTACCGAGTTTTGGAAAAAAGTAACGATTTCATTCGACATTTCCGTTACAAATACTTGTACTTTTTCCCTAAAAAAGTAACGAAAGTACAAGTAAAAGTACTAAATTTAAAAAGTGACGAAGTACAAGTAAAAGTACGTACTTTTTACTTGTACCGGCGGTACAAATAACGAAAGTAAAAGTACTGCCATATATGTGTATAAGTACTGAGGTAATAGGTTTTTTAAGGCTCAATGGAACGAAATAGTAGCGAAACGTAAATAAATCAAACAGGATGTATATGTTTAATGTTTTTAGAGCTTAATTAAAAAAAAAAAAAAAAAAATTCAAAGCGATTCGAAAGAAACAGCGAAAGCAGTTTTGTGGTTGGTGAGGGTAGTGTGTAGGGGTGAAGTTTATTAATTCTCTTATATTAATAACTGACATTTTTCATACTTTTGGTTTATCTTTCAAAATTCTTCAAACTATAATTTTTAAATACAAAGTTACTTCCACGACTCACAAACAATGGAATGTGGAGTGATATCGTGTGAATTACTAAGATCTTTCCTGATTATAAATCAGCTGTGTACCTTAAGAGCAGATTAATGATGTTAGTTTGTTGGAATATTTCGTTAATGGCTTTAACTCGCAGTTATAGGCATAAATCGTTCTGTAAAAATTTTTTTACAATTATAATTTTATGATTCTTTGATTTTTTTATCAGTAAAAATGATTTATTTTTTAATGAAAAAAATTTACTATAGTTGTAGATTTTTTTAGACGTCTCCTTGTCAAACTTACTGGGTTCTATAAAGTCAAATCTGTTTTAAATATATTACCAATACAAGAACCAATGCATCTTTACTGTTTTAATTGTGTTTAAACAGTAAATCATCCAGTAACAAAAAGTCACTGAGACAATTGGTTTGTAAATGTGTTATTTTATTAAATCTAATTTTGTTCGTCCCGCTTCGCAATAGCATTTTAAAGTACTAAAAAATGAATAAATAAAAAGAATACTCTCAATCCGCCTTTTATTCAGTTACTATTGTTATTGTACGTCATCACGATTAAGAAATATCATGCCAAAACTAAATATAAAAATTGTACATTGCAGGCAAGCAACAAGAAAGAGATGGAAAAGAATCCACCGAACATGACAACTTCGTAGACTATACGGAGCCGCCTTCGCTAGAGAGTATAGCAGTCGTGTGCACAGCAGTGAGATTGTGGTCGTCAGAACCTGAAACTGTGCATTTTGATACTTTAAATAATTTTTATAGTTTCAGAGAATTAAAAGAAAGAGTGTTAAACAAACTAAAAAGACTCATCTTGCCAGATTTACTAAAAATCAAAATATCTAATATTATTGAGCCTATAGGGCTACAATTATGCGAAACTAATTATTATTTAGCTGAAATGAATTGTGATTTCCGAGATATTCATAAAATTGGAGGATCTATTTGTTACACAATGGAAGGAGTTATCGATAACCTTAAATCGCTCAAAGAGGTGATTAATAATGAAGACCAAGTAAAAGACATCAGTTCTTTGTATGAGTTAGCTTGTAAGTACTGCTTAGAAGAAAATATTTCATATTTATGGCAGAATATGAGTTATGAGAAAAAGAAAAAGTTCTATAATGCCTATTACGACGCATATAGGGATCATATAGTAGACTATTGGACTGCTTATCTTGAAAACGAATTGCCCAGTTTTTTTTATAAGATTACGAGTTTTGGCTACGATGTATATGATTCTAATCAGAGCATTTATCAAAATATGACTTCGATGTCCGTGTTTGTTGGTAACATATTTTCTCTCAAATACTTCTGGAAGTTATTAACAGAGCAAGAGAAAAATATCAATATGGAGTACTGGATAAATTTGGTATTAAAGGAACTCAGACATAATATTTTGAATGTTATCAACAATGTATATCAACAATACAACCCATTTGCAGATATTTTGTTCTTTTTGTTATCTAAAACGAATGATCAAAAGAAAAAGTATTGCATTTTTCAAACTCATTCTGAGATAATATTAAAAACTTTATTTTTCTGTTGGCCTTGGCAACGATTTTTCCTGCCCACAATCAGGCTGATGATTGATTATCTTAAGGAAGATGTTTATGTTGGAATAATGTCTGACATTACCGAGGAAATAAAAAATGGCAGAACCACGGGCGATCTGGTCAGGGAAATCTGGCGCCTAAGTCCAATAAGATTAAAAAACTCACTCAGCCTAGATATGGAAGGCTTATTATGGAATTTACTTGAAGTAAATGACACTAGAACAATCGATGCGATAATAAGCAATATTCCACCTGAAGAAAGAAGAGACATTGCCCTGAATATAATAAATTATAATGACTTTAGTCACGTAATTTTATCTGGTAAAGTTACTTTTCTGGACACGTTAATAAAAAAGCTTTTACCAATGGATGATGATATCACACGTATGATCAAGATGCGTACATTGGAATATAAGCGTGAAATTTCTTTTTTAATCATCAGCAATGGTATTCCAATTGTCGATGCATGGTTAACTTGGATTTTTCCGTCCGAAAATGAAATCAAACACTATAAGAAGGAAATACTTAATCTAATGAAAATTTACGTTTCTTTGATTCGATTAAATAATTACGAATACGTAAACACATTTTTAAAATGGTGTTTTGAGACGGAAGAAGATATCACTTCATTCAAAAAAGCTTTTATTCAAAAAGGCAACTTTCCTCGATGTTTCAACCTGTTGATCGAAATGAGCAATGACTACGAGACTGGATGGAATAGATTTGAAAGATTTATATATCATAGCTTAACTTGTTCCGAAGAAATTTCCCAGTTCAAGAAATTGTATTTGAAAAGTGTACCAACTTTCTTAAAACGCGGTAATTTGAAATTTGCAACACATTACTTAAAATGGTGTTGTAACTCACTGGACGAGGTCAATCGGTACAAAAATGATTTATTGTTCTCTAAAAAAGGAATCGGAATGCTTTTATATCGCTGGCATCATACATTGTATTTCGGCTTGGATAGCTTTCGTAGCAGATTAAAATGGTTCTATCCTCTCTCAACTGAAACTATTGATAAACTCAAGTCGTTAGAAGTTCGCAAATTCATTGGATTCTGTGACAGCTATGCTCCAGAAAGGCAACAAGCCTTCATTTATTTACTGGACTGTTTAGAGTGGAAATCGAATTCAACAGGTGAAGGCGAAATTCTCGATAATACTGATGCAAAGATTATAAATCGTATATTGAAAGGAAAGGATATTAATGGGGATGACACCAGTGATTCTTCTTACAACTACGATAGTGATGAAAATAATTTTATTTTATGTGAAGATGATGATTTTTTATGATTTGTTGTATTCTTAGTTGAGATGCAAAATGCGAAAGATTATATGAATGCTTTCATTAATAATGTCTTTTATATATCCCTGAGAGATACTTTTTTTGTACAGTAAATGGATAGTCCTATGGAATCTCTAGGAAATGTTACATAAAAAATAAATATCACTTTAGATTCAAATATTTGTAAAATAATTTAAAACAATTAAAATCTTTAGAAAAGCCTTACTTTCTTGTTTCACACATTCCACTAAAATTTTTGGTACCTACATGATATCGATTTTTCTGTATAATATTTTGATTTTTTTTACAGTACCACCTTTTTATGCAGTGATTCGGTAAATTTTGATACCTTTCTTTAAACTTTGGAAAAAATTGTGATACTAAAGCAATGTATAAACGACAAAATCAGTAAAAGTTGAAAGGCGCGCTTGCAATGTTTTAATTAACATTGAACATTTTTTCGAGTACAATATCCTTGGCCACAATTATTGTCTCAAAATTTTAAATAGTATGCTTAACATTGTAAAGAATGAGTATTTTTTGCTTTTGGCCATTAAAGAAATAGAAAGAGTAATTTATGCAAAATGTTTCAAGCTTTTTCGTAGTGAAATAAAACAGTCTCTCGATCTCAATTTTGTTTTCACACATAGTTAGATACTATATTTTCAAACAAACAAAAAAAGTCAAAAATAATTTCAATGTTATTTATACTAAGTGAAGCTTCAGATGTTTAAATTTTATTTCTGTATCTTCAAACTTACAATTGTGTCTGTCAATTTTTCGAATAGCTCTTTTAATGGTAATTATGTCGAATGACGTTGCTCAATTATTGATATCTTACCTAAATTCAAAAAAATTTTTTTTGTTTGTTTGTTTTCTAACCATTATTCTTTGGATTCTTAAACAGAAATGAGCATTCTATTCTGTCTAGTCTAGAGGGAGTGGTTGTGAAACCATTACTGACGCCATTGCTACTTATTTAACTGTTATAAAAGTTACTATTTTTAAAGTAGTAGGATTAGAACCTAATATTCTAATTTAAGTACAGAAGTAATTGCTTTCTTAAGGCAAATCAAGGGTTTCACAGCATGATTATATTTAATATCATGCTGCAATAATATTTTTAGAGTTTCATTTTAAAAAGAGTACCACCGCTCATATAAAATTCATCAGTATCCAATGAGAGATCAGAGCGATCTCTGATTGGATAGTGATCAGAAAAAGAAAAGAAAAAACTGCGAAAGCAGTTTTGAGGGTTTGAGAGTGCAGCGAGCAGGGTGTGGATTTCCTCAGTTATTTAATAAAATTGCTATTAATTATACCTTGCCGCTATCATTCAAAGTTCTGAATTTAATTCCAAAATATGATATATATTATCACAACGATCCTAGTACAAACTACAATTTTAAATAGAATATTACATACATGATTCACAGACGATGGAACTTGGTAAGATACAGAGTTAACTAAAAAGATCCTTCCTAAGCTGTGTATTATTGGAACAGATTAATGATGTTAAAATATTTTCCCGATTGCGCCTTCGGCTTGAATTCTCTGATTATAGAGATAACTCATTCCGTAAAAATTCTAAGCTTGTCTAATAAACTTTTAACAAGTAATTCTTTGATTATTTTATCATTGAAAGTATTTATTTTTTAATGAAAAAAAATTTGGCATAAGTATAGATTTCTCAGACGTCTCTTCGCCAAATTTACTAGATCCGGGAAGATCTAGTAAATTTGGCCACTTGGTTAGAAATTTTTTACACTTTTCATATAAGAGAATAAAAATATTGTAATTAAACAAATTGGTAAAATATGTTAACAAATATATAAATAAAATAATTTTAAAATAAAACGTTAATAATTTTGACTGGAGAATCTGATTGATAATAATCTGCTGAAAATTAGTTTTTATTTACAAATATCATCATACTTAAAAGTTCAATGGACGAACGCACTAGCTTGTACTTACTATTACGAAAGTAGACATTACTTATTTATTTCATTCAGTTTCGAAAAATTTAGTTAAGCAAACTCAAAATTTGGGTGATAATAAAATAATAAATTAAGGATTTGCTTTTTCGATATTACTATGAAAATAATTGATACTCTGCCCTTAACAATCATTTAATAGTTATTTCTTTTCAATGCAGACTTAATACTATTATTATTTTACTTAATGACGAAATAAATTTAATAGGCTGTTATAACAATTTCAGCAAAATCACAAAGTAAAAGCACATTAAAGTTTTAATTAAACATTTAATATATTTTTTTTAATTTTTACGATAATATAACATATTACCGAAAACACAAAAACAAAATAATATAAATTTATTTTTCTTTAATGAACAATACCCTTTTCATTAAATAAAGACAAAACAATTCCAATGCAAAGATTTTCAGCTACTACGAATGATTACGGCATTCTTATTAAAAGTAAGTATACCTATAATTATAATTTATGAGAATTATTCTTTAATTGAGGATAGGATCTTTGAATTTAAATTCATTCTAAGGTTTTTGTTTTGTTTCTTCATCGCTTTTTGATCAGAAATTTAAAATGTTTCGTATGAATAAGTGTATATGTGTTAGATCTTGTTTGGCATGAATAGTGAAATTACAACTTTCTTAAAAATTCTTAACCAAAATTTATCACATCGATTAAGTTCATACGTATTGCTCGAATTTAAGAAAAAATAATACTTAAATTTCAGTTTATATTTTACCGATATTTTCCAGGCTAATTAAATACTTTATTGCGACGCAAGTAGAGAGAAAATTTGGATAGATTTTTATTCTAAAATTACTGTGGGGCAAGTATTGGAAAGAGAAAGTGAAATAGTATCAAGATGAGTAAGTCATAACTTGTACCGCTATGTTTAATCTTTCATGCAACTTTTTTTTCTGCACAAGTGTGATAAAAAACGATTCAACCTTGTCGGTCAAAAATCAAATTCGAACGAAAATATTCTCTTTTGCGAGTTTCAGCCCCTACTTCCAAAAAATGTAACAAAATCATATTTTAAGAAATATTAGTTTAGACTAATATGGTCAATAACTTTGTTGAAAAGTTTCAGCACTTGTCATAAAAGAAACTATAAATATTGTATTTAAACAAATTTTTAAAATTTGTTAACAAATATTTAAATAAAATAATTTTAAAATATAACACTAATAATTTTGAGTGGAGAATCTGATTGACTTATATGAAAATTAGTTTTTATTTATATTAGTAATTATTTATTTCTAAAATATGCCAGCAAGATTAAATTAATCCTCGAACTATACCCCTAACACCTGTTTCGGAAAACTAATGAACGGGAAGTCCCTATTGAAGCTACAACCTATATTGTTTTTTACTGAAAAACGGAAATTCCCATTCTACCTGGTTAAAAATTTACTAAAAATATATAGGTATATTTTTTTTTCCATGTCAGTATCTCTTTTTTATGCAATTAAGCGAGGACTAGAAACAACAAATAACCGTTTAAACGAGGAAATTCAGCATTAGTTTCCCCCTCTGCAGAGGATCAAAATTGTGATGGCCTGTCTTCGGATCATCTTCAGGGATGTGTCCCAGCCCGTCGCCATTGTGCAGCTTTAGTGCGACGTAAATGAATTACAACAACAATATTAGTTTCATATAAAATGATTTGGTTTCACAAAATTTTATTTTTATAAGCGATTTATTCGACGTCCAATTAAGTGTGGGGCGATTTTACTAATTAAAAATTAGTCTGTCAAAGATAGTAAATAGCTAGTTATGTTTCAAGACTATAAAATCTGAGATAATAGCGCTTGACAATTCATTTTGTTAGGTTAAATAAATTTTTAAAATTTTGAGTGACTTTTTCTCAATAACAGTGAAAGGACAAAAATACAAATATTTTTCTAATTTTTATTCTTCTTTTTTTTTAAATTTAAAAAAAAATTCCAAAATATTATGACTAGAATGATGCTGGAATAAATAACATTGAAAGTTTTATATGCAAATGTCTTAAAGCATAATTTTTCAAAATGTTGCGATATCCAATTCTGCCGCCCTAAACAAAATATTTTATTTTGGTGAATACAAAATCTTTTATAGAGATACTGCCTACTTTCTGAGAGGGCGAAATAAACCAGTGGGCCAATTGACATAAAATTATACTATGTTGTCACTTGTCATTCTCATGCAAACTAGGATAAAGTTAGCTAAAATTTATTATTATTTTTTTTACATAAAAAGGATTTAAATTAATTTTATAGTTAAATTCCGCATCACAATTTTTGTTCCTCTCTAAACAGCCTCTTTTTTGCGATTTATGTGTTTTTTAATTTTCCCAATTAATTTTTCTGTAAATAAAGAATTATCTCCTTTTTGTTTCCAGCACATTGCACTTGAGCTTCACAACATCCGCTAGGTCATATTTAAAAGTCACCAGAATTATCTTTATGTCTGCTATCAGAAATCTCTTGTCTTACGCTTGTATTTAAATTAATTATTTATCAGATGTGTAATCAGAAAAATCCGTCCAATTGTTTAAGTATATATCGTAAAAACTATTACCATGATTTAATGCTATTCGAAGTTAAAAGACTAATGTTCAAACGAAAACACAAATTTTAATGTATAAAAGGACAAGATATATTCCGAATTCTGCAATGAGTAAGTTGTCTTATTATTATTACTGTTTAATATTTCCTCAGCTAGTGCTTCTTATTGTTGTATTTTTTCGACATCAGGTTCGAAAATCAGCTCAATATATTTTCAGAAATTTATCAACCGAGGTAAAAATTGTGTTTCATTTTAATGTATATTTTAGTATAGATTTTTATGAAGAACCGGTTCATGACAGTTATCATAAAAACAAAATTTTAATTGACATAATATACCGTTAGCTTATCACTTTACCCATTCTCTCAAAAGTTTGGATGTTAAATAACTGTTACTAACTGTTTGCCTTTGAAAGCTGTGTAAAAAATCAGGGCTATTGTTGTAATGTTTACAGGTTAAAGGCAGAAGCGTATCCATTTAAAGATAGCTAATCAATAAGAAAATAATTAATATGTAAAGTGGCAACTGTTGAGCAACTAATTTGAGTATAGTAATAGCTGGTAAGTTATTCAGATTATTACTATTTTTGTTACAGATAATATAATCATTGGAAAAGTACAATTATGGAATTTTTGTACATTTTTCCTGACATGCAACCTTTGATCCTTTTATTTTTTATCAGTGAAAATTATTTATTTTTTAATGAAAAAAAATGAGTATAGTTGTAGAATTTTTTAGACGTCTCTTTGTCAAACTTACTGGGATCTATAAAGCCAAATCTGTTTCAAATATATCACCAAGAACAATGCATCTCTACTGTTTTGATTGTGTTTAAGCAGTAAATCATCCAGTAACAAAAAATCACTCAAACAATGTGTTTGTGAATGTGTTATTTTATTTTTTAAAATAATTTTTTTTTACCGCTATGTTTTTTAGAGGAAAATTTCTTCTCCCTCAATTATTAAGGCAAGCTAATGTAATTTTAAAATTTTTATCGCAAATAGCATTTTAAAATACTAAAAACTGAATAAATAAAAAGAGAATCCTCTCAACCCGCCTTTTACTCAGCTCTTGAATTTGCTATCGTTTTTGTAGTTCATCACGATAAAGAAATGGCATCTCAGAACTAAATATAAAAATTGTTCATTGCAGGCGAGCAACAAGAAAGAGATGGAAAAGAACATGACAACTTCGTAGACTATACCGAGCCGCCTTCACTAGAGAGTATAGCACTCGTGTGCACAGCAGTAAGATTGTGGTCAGAACCTGAAAATGTGCATTTTGATACTTTAAATAATCTTTATAGTTTTAGTGAATTAAAAGAAAGAGTGTTAAACAAATTAAAAAGACACATCTTGCCAGATTTACTAAAAATCAAAATATCTAATGTTATTGAGCCTGTAGGGCTACAATTATGCGAAACTAATTATTATTTCGATGAAATGAATTGTGATTTCCGTGATATTCATAAAATTGGAGGATCTATTTATTACACAATGGAAGGAGTTATCGATAACGTTAAATCTCTCAAAGAGGTGATTAATAATGAAGACCAAGTAAAAGACATCAGTTCTTTGTATGAGTTAGCTTGTAAGTACTGCTTAGAGGAAAATATTTCATATTTATGGCAGAATATGAGTTCTGAGAAAAAGAAAAAGTTTTATAATGCCTATTATAACGCATATAGGGATCATATAGTAGACTATTGGACTGCTTATCTTGAAAACGAATTGCCCAGATTTTTTAATAAGATTACGAGTTTGGTCTAATATGAATATGATTCTAATCGGAGTATTTATCAAAATATGACTTCGATGTCCGTGCGTGTTGGGAACATATTTGCTCTCAAATACTTCTGGAAGTTATTAACGGAGCAAGAAAAGAATATCAATATGGAGTACTGGATCAATTTGGTATTAATGGAACTCAGAGATAAAATTTTGAATGCTACAGTCATTAAATATCAACAATACAACCCGTTTGCAGATATTTTGTTCTTTTTGTTATCTAAAATGAATGATCAACAGAAAAAGTATTGTATTTTTCAAACTCATTCTGAGATAATATTAAAAACTTTATTTTTTTGTTGGCCTTGGCAAAGATTTTTCCTGCCCACAATCGGACTGATGTTCGATTATCTTAAGGAAGATGTTTATTTCGGAATAATATCCGACATTACCGAGGAAATAAAAGGTGGCAGAACCACTGGCGATCTGATCAGAGAAATCTGGCATCTTAGTCCAATAAGATTAAAAAACTCACTTAGCCTAAATATGGAAGGCTTATTATGGAATTTACTTGAAGTAAATGACACTAGAACAATCGATGTGATAATAAGCAATATTCCACCTGAAGAAAGAAGAGACATTGCCCTGAATATAATAAATTATAATGACTTAAGTCACGTAATTTTATCCGGTAAAGTTACTTTTCTGGACACGTTAATAAAAAAGCTTTTACCAATGCATGATGATATCATACGTATGATCAAGATGCTTATATTAGAATATAAGCGTGTAATTTCTTTTTTAATCATCAGCAATGATATTCCAATTGTCGATGCATGGTTAAATTGGATTTTTCCATCCGAAAATGAAATCAAACATTATAAGAAAGAAATACTTAATCTAATGAAAATTTACATTTCTTTGATTCGATTAAATGATTACGAATGCGTAAACACATTTTTAAAATAGCGCTTTGAGACGGAAGAAGATATTACTTCCTTCAAAAAAACTTTTATTCAAAAAGGCAACTTTCCTCGATGTTTCAACCTGTTGATCGAAATGAGCAATGACTACGAGACTGGATGGGATAGATTTGAAAGATTTATAAATCATAGCTTAAGTTGTTCTGAAGAAATTTCCCAGTTCAAAAAATTGTATTTGAAGAGTGTACCCACTTTCTTAAAACTCGGTAATTTGAAATTTGCAACACATTTCTTAAACTGGTGCTGTAACTCACTGTGCGAGGTCAATCGGTACAAGAATGATTTATTGCTCTCTAAAAAGGGAATCGGAATGCTTTTATATAGCTGGCATCATACATGCCAATTCGGCTTGGATAGCTTTCGTAGCAGATTAAAATGGTTCTATCCTCTCTCAAGTGAAACTATTGGTAAACTCAAGTCGTTAGAAGTTTGCAAATTCATTGGATTCTGTGACAGCTCTGCTCCACAAAGGCAACGAGCCTTCATTTATTTACTGGACTGCTTAGAATGGAAATCGAATTCAGCAGGTGAAGGCGAAATTCTCGATAATACTGATGCAAAGATTATAAATCGTATATTGAAAGGAAAGGATATTAATGGGGATGACACCAGTGATTCTTCTTACAACTACGATAGTGATGAAAATAATTTTATTTCATGTGAAGATGATGATATTTATGATTTGTGGTATTCTTAGTTGAGATGCAAAATGCATTCAAGATTATATGAATGCTTTCATTAATAGTCTCTTTTATATACCACTGCATGTTATGAGAGATATATTTTTTGTACAGTAAACGGATTGTTCAATGCGATGTCTAGGAAATGGTGCATAAAGAATAAATATCTCTTTAGCTTCAAATATTTGTAAAATAATTTAAAACAATTAAAATCTTAAGAAAAAACTTATTTTCTTGTTTCACACATTCCACTAAAAATTTTGGTACCTGCATGATATTGATTTTTCCGTATAATATTTAGATTTTTTTTTTCAGTACCACCTTTTTATGCAGTGATTCGGTAAATTTCGATACCTCTCTGGAAAACTTTCTGATAATAAAACAATGTGTAGCATATTCATGCTGGAGAGCCCTTATGTTTAATATTTTTAGAGCTTCATTTTAAAAAGAGTGCCACCATTCATACGAAATTTGACTAAAATTCATCATTATCCAATGAGGGATCAAAGCGAAATCTGATTGGATAGTGATCCGAAAAAAAAAAAGACTGCGAAAGCAGTTTCGTGGGTTTGAGAGTGCAGCTAGTAGGGTGTGGACTTCCCTAGTTATTTTATAAAATTGCTATTAATTATACCTTGGCGCTATCATTCAAAGTTCTGAATTTAATTCCAAAATATGATATATATTATCACAACGATCCTAGTACAAACTACAATTTTAAATAGAATATTACATACATGATTCACAGACGATGGAACTTGGTAAGATACAGAGTTAACTGAAAAGATCTTTCCTAAGCTGTGTATTATTGGAACAGATTAATGATGTTAAAATATTTTCCCGATTGCGCCTTCGGCTTGAATTCTCTGATTATAGAGATAACTCATTCTGTAAAAATTGTAGGCTTGTCTAATAAACTTTTAACAAGTAATTCTTTGATTATTTTATCAGTGAAAGTATTTATTTTTTAATGAAAAAAAATTTGGCATAAGTATAGATTTCTCAGACGTCTCTTCGCCAAATTTACTAGATTCGGGAAGATCTAGTAAATTTGGCCACTTGGTTAGAAATTTTTTACACTTTTCATATAAGAGAATAAAAATATTGTAATTAAACAAATTGGTAAAATATGCTAATAAATATTTAAATAAAATAATTTTAAAATAAAACGTTAATAATCTTGACTGGAGAATCTGATCGATAATAATCTGATGAAAATTAGTTTTTATTTACAAATGACATACTTTAAAGTGCAATGGACGAACGCACCAGTTTGTACTTACTAAAACGAAAGTAGACATTACTTATTTATTTCATTCAGTTTAGAAAAATTTAGTTACGCAAACTCAAAATTTGGGTGATAATAAATTAAGGATTTGCTTTTTCGATATTACTATGAAAATAATTGATACTCTGCCCTGTTTAACAATCATTTAATAGTTATTTCTTTTCAATGCTGACTTAATACTATTATTATTTTACTTTATGACGAAATCAATTTAATAAGCTGTTATAACAATTTCAGCAAAATAACAAAGTAAAAGCACATTAAAGTTTTAATTAAAAATTTATTATTATTATTTTTTTCTAAATTCTTAATTTTTAAGGTAATATAACATATTACCGAAAACACAAAACCAAAATAGTATAAATTTATTTTTCTTTATTGAACCCTCTTCATTAAATATAAATAAAGACAAAACAATTCTAATACAAAGATTTTTCGCGACAACGAATGATTACGGCATTCTTATTAAAAGTAAGTATACCTATAATTATAATTTATGAGAATTATTCTTTAATTGAGGATAGGATCTTTGAATTTAAACTCATTCTAAGGTTTTTGTTTTTTTTCTTTATCGCTTTTCGAACAGAAATTTAAAATGTTTCATAAGAATAAGTGTATATGCGTTAGATTTTGTTTGGCATGAATAGCGAAACTACAACTTTCTTAAAAATTCTTAACCAAAATTTATCACTCTAAATTTATCGCATCGATTAAGTTCATACGTATTGCTTGAATTAAAGAAAAAATAATACTTAAATTTCAGTATATATTTTACCGAAATTTTCCAGGCTAATTACATACTCAAGTAGAAAGAAAATTTGGATAGATTTTTATTCTAAAATTTCTGTAGGGCAAATATTGGAAAGAGAAAGTGACATAGTATTAATATGAGTAAATCACATAACTTGTATGATTATGTTTAATATTTCATGCAACTTTTTTTTCTACATAAGTGTGATAAAAAACGATTCAACCTTGTCAGGCGAAAATCAAATTCGAACGAAAATATTCTCTTTTGCGAGTTTCAGCATCTACTTCCGAAAAATGTAACAAAATTATATTTTAAGAAATATTAGTTTAGACTAATATGGTCAATAACTTTGTTGAAAAGTTTTAGCACTTGTCATAAAAGAAACTGTAAATATTGTATTTAAACCAAATTTTAAAATGTGTCAACATATATTTAAATAAAATAATTTAAAAATATAACACTGATAATTTTGAGAGGAGAATCTGATTGACTTATACGAAAATTAGTTTTTATTTATATTAGTTATTATCTTTTTCTAAAATATGCCAGCAAGATTTTATTAATTCTTGAACTATACCCCTAACACCTGTTTCGGAAAACTAATGAACGGGAAGTCCCTATTGAAGCTACAATCTATATTGTTCTTAACTGAAAAACGGAAATTCCCATTCTACCTGGTTAAAAATTTACAAAAAATATATATGCATTTTTTTTTTTCATTTCAGTATCTCTTTTTTAAGCAATTAAACAAGGACTAGAAACAACAAATAACCGTTTAAACGGGGAAATTCAGCATTAGTTTCCCCCTCTGCAGAGGATCAAAATTGTGAAGGCATGTCTTCGGATCATCCTCAGGGAAGTTTCCCAGACCGTCGCCAATAGCCCATTGTGCAGCTTTAGTGCGACGTAAATGAATTACAACAACAATATTAGTTTAATATAAAATGATTTGGTTTCATTAAATTTTATTCATATAAGCGATTTATTCGACGTCCAATTAAGTGTAGGGAGATGGTACTAATAAAAAATTAGTCTGTCAAAGATAGTAAATAGCTAGTTATGTTTCAAGACTATAAAATCTGAGATAATAGCGCTTGACAATTCATTTTGTTAGGTTAAATAAATTTTTAAAATTTTGAGTGACTTTTTCTCAATAACAGTGAAAGGACAAAAATACAAATATTTTTCTATTTTTCATTATTCTTTTTCCTTTTTTTTTCTAATTTAAAAAAAAAAATTCCAAAATATTATGACTAGAATGATGCTGGAATAAATAACATTGAAAATTTTATATGCAAATGTCTTAAAGCTTAGTTTTTCAAACTGTTGCGATATCCAATTCTGCCATCCTAAACAAAATGTTTTATTTTGGCGAATACAAAATCTTTTATAGAGATACTGCCTACTTTCTGAGAGGGCGAAATAATCCAGTGGGCCAATTGACATGAAATTATACTAGGTTGTCACTTGTCATTCTCATGCAAACTAGGATAAAGTTAGCTAAATTTTATCACTACTTTTTTATATAAAAAGGATTTAAATTAATTTTTTAGTAAAATCCCGCATCACAATTTTTTTTCTTCTCTAAACAGCCTCTTTTTTGCGATTTATGTGTTTTTTAATTTTCCTAATTAATTTTTCTTTAAATAAAGAATTATCTACCTTTTGTTTCCAGCACTTTGCACTTGAGTTTCAAAACATCCACGAGGTCATATTTAAAGGTCACCAGAATTATCTTTATGTCTGCTATCAGAAATCTCTTGTCTTATGCTTAACTTTAAATTTATTATTTATCAGATGCGTAATCAGAAAAATCAGTTCAATTGTTTAAATATCTATTGTAAAAACTATTACCATGATTTAATGCTATTCGAAGTTAAAAGACTATTGCTCCAACGAAAACCAAAATACAAATTTGAATCTATAAAAGGACAAGATATATTCCGAATTCTGCAATGAGTAAGTCGTCTTATTATTATTACTGTTTTATATTTCCTCAGCTAGTGCTCCTTATTGTTGTATTTTTTCGACAGATATAGATATATTTTCAGAAATTTATCAATCGAGGTAAAAATAGTGTTAATTTTAATGTATATTTATGAAGAACCGGTTTATGACAGTTTTCATCATAACAAAATTTTAATTGACATAATATACCGTTAGCTAGTCACTTTACCCATTCTCTCAAAAGTTTGGATGGTAAATAACTGTTACTAACTGTTTGCCTTTGAAAGCTGTGTAAAAAATCAGGGCTATTGTTTGTAATGTTGACAGGTTTAAGGCAGAAGCGTATCCATTTAAAGATAGCTAATCAATAAAAAAATAATTAATATGTAAAGTGGCAACTGTTGAGCAACTAATTTGAGTATAGTAATAGCTGGTAAGTTATTCAGATTATTACTATTTTTGTTACAGATAATAATCATTGGAAAAGTACAATTATGGAATTTTTGTACAGTCCGCAAAAAAAAAAACGAATCACCCTGAATAACTTACGTTCTAATGATCGGATTTTCACGAACTAAGTGTCAATCTTAATGGTTCCTGGGGGGGACCTCAAATATGTTAATTAATTAGCGCTAACTATTAATTAAGTTACGAAATCAGACACAAAAACGTACTTTCTCTGAATAAACATATAATTTTTTTTACATATTTGGAATCTAGACCCTTGAATTAGTGGGGGTAGACAAAATTTTAAAAAAATTGGGTGGTAAATTGGGCCGCAATAAAGGTTTATATATTTGGCGATAGTCCAGAAAACCGCCAAAAAAAGTCGCCTGCGCAAATAAATATTTTAAGATAACCCATTGACTAATTCAAAGGAGGAGTGCTTAATTTTACTAGGTTGCTACGCAACCAAACTCTGATTGTAAAAAAATTGAAATAATGTTCAGTGATTGCTCAGAGGGGCTTAATTTATTGTTAATAGGAAATATCTCGAAGTTTCCAGGCCATAAACAATTTTTTTAGGGGATTTCTTTCCAAAAAGCAAAAAAAAATATTATTTTAATCTCCTTTGAAAAGTAAATTTGAATCGATTTATAAATTATTTATGATAGTTTTTAGAATTTAAATACATGAACTTTTTATCTGATATTATTTAGATTACACTGTTTTTACTATATTTATTCGAGGATTTTATACTAAAATAAAATGAGCATAACTTATTATAGCTATATACAAAATTTTAGGGATAATCATTTTTACAGTTTTAATCGAGTCTTCTAGGCAAGAAAGTTTGAAGAAAAAAAAAGTGCTTGAAAAATAAAATGTAGATTGTATAATAATTCTAATGCACATTCACAAGGCTTTCTATAATTTACGATATTTCTTTTTTCTATAACTCAAGGAATTGCTGAATGTTTAGTGGCATTTTAAAAGGATTGAAATATGTTATGTTTAAGAATAAGATATTAAAATAATATGTTGAAAATTGTAGGATTCATTGCTTAAAAAATCGCTTCATTCTACTAGATATTTAGGTTACATCGTTTCCTTTGGATAAAGATGATTAGCAAATAGCATCCTCATGTTTCGATACATTCTGAAACTTATACGTTCGCAAATTCACCATAAAATGTCGCACAGCATATTCTTCAATTACGATAAGCTACATTTACCACCAAATACTGCTACTATGGTTATTTTTGCTTTCTTATATATATCTGATGATCTCTTTTTTAAACAGAGCTCGTAAAATCCTTAAGGTACTGAAATGGGGGCACAAAAGCTTAAGAGATAAAATATTTAATTTCATTAACTCAAAATATCTGGTGTCAAAATGTTAATTTTTAAGTTAAATATAACTTTTACAATATTGATGTTCTTACATTTTTAAAGACCATATGAATCCTGATAAAATATTAAAATGCATATGTTTACTTTAACTAGTGTAAAATCCTTATTAAAATAATGATCAAGACCCAAATGTAAAACAGTATAATTGACGATAAAAACTCAACTGGCTTCAAAACATATGAAGAGGGAAATAAAAGTCGACATGTTTCGAGTTTTCAAATGTAATCGCCCATTCTCAAGACTTGTCAGGCTTGGATAACTTGTGACTTTTATTATTGGACGCTCAAAACATGTCTATTTTTATTATCATCTATTATTTTTTTAAATCAATGAAGTTTTTATATTTTCGATTCAGTTTCTTGGGATTATCCAATTTAGTTACACAACATATTAAATTATTTCACTCGATATTAAAATAAGTTTTACATATGTTATAGGCACAGGTTCTTAGATTGAAAAAATAATAATTCACTACTTTGAAAAAAAAATTAATGCAGCAAAAAAAAATCTTTTTTGCTGCATTGGCTGCAAGCCTTAACATTTCAGTTTAAGGTCATAAAAAAATTCCGTTTACAATTGAAATTTCAAAAGTCGAATGTGAAAATGGAATATCCCCTAGTACCAGGAATCGAAATTAAATAGTAACAAGGACAACTTTTTTAAACAAGTTAGCGTTTCCGTCCTACTCGAAGTTGTTTGAAAAGGTATTTTTTATATATCGATTCCAAAGTTTATTCTACATATATTTCAGGGTATACTTTCGGAGTATTTCGATCGAGTTTATTTTTACACCCTTCTTTGCTTAAAATTATTAAATAATTTACTTAAAATAAATTATTCAAGCTACATGATTTAATGCATTTATAGTATAATAATAAACGGAGCTTCCGACGCATATCCTTAACCTTAATACCGCTATCATTAAATAAATGGAATAAGCTTAGATAAATAATAAAAGTTAATTTTTCCCTCGTGTAATTTTCCAGGAATAATATGTTTCGATCAAACAGATTTCATTCTGGAAATAGCGAAATTATTGAGTAGGTCCCTTGGAGCAATATCATTCTTATCCTCTTTTGACGAAATATAGGAAAAATTAGTTTTCACAGTTTCTGTAAAAAGTATGTTAGCCTACTTGCCACGTTTTTTTTAAATTTTTTTTTTATTAAAATAAGGTCGGAAATTGTGTATTGTGTGCACAGCTTCGGAATCCTTACAAATTTCAATTTTTAGTATTTCCTGATTAACAAAATAAGGCATTTTCCTGATAACAAATTATACTACAATAATATCTTGGAAATCATGCTAAAGTAAAAAATTAAACTAAATAGTTTAGTATATTATCAGAAAAAAAATCTACTTGAGTAAAAGATATAATGAAATAATTAGTGAATCACACGTGGTCAGATAATTAAAAATTTAATTTCACAACTAAGATAGTAGGACGACATTTAAGATACTGAGATATTTTAAGACACTAAAAAAATTGGCTACGTATTCCACAGCTTTTTATGTTCGGTATCTTTATCCTCTTTGTAGTGACTTATAAAACATCAACACTATTTTAGATAATCTAATTTGAAGTCACAAGAAACAAAAAGAAAAGACAATCAATAATTTATATTCTTTTTTCAAAAAAAATAGTATGCTAAGTAAATAATCAGCTGTTTTGCATTAAATAATTTTAAACAGCTGAATGTTTTTAATTTCTTAACAAGGTTTTATTCTTAGCTAGCAGACAATAATTCTTTAAAAAAAACTTGACTATAATTTGAAAAGGAAACCTAAATTAAAGAAAATCTAAATTACAGTTCTAAAAAAATTATTAGTATATTAATGAAGAAATAATAAACGTAAAATGGAGAAGAATAAGAATTTTAAAATGTTAAAATTTTATTAAATAGTTGGTAAAATAGTTCTGCGATACACTTCCGGAAATTTCTTTTAAGATTAGGATGATATAGGGTAAACCAACAAATGAAGGAGCATTTCATAGATATTTCTTAGAAATAAGATTTTAAACGTTTTAATTTAGATTGATTGGTAAGAGTAGCTTACTACCTAACAATAGGAAGTCCTTTAACAATGCATTTAGTTATATGGTCTTTGAGTCTTCTCTGGAAAAAGTTTTGAATTTGTTAGTATCTGTTCAACGCCTTGTTTCTTTGACAAAATTATAAGGTCAGTGTTTGTTGTTATCCGTTTAAGCTACAATTAATTGCATATAATAATGCTTTTTCTTTTCATTGTGAAAAAAATAATTCAAAATATGGTCATTGAAGTTACGTTTTATTTATTTTAAGCATCATAACATAAGCAAGTACTGAGATTAGGGGGTGTTTATTAACTGGATTACAGAACGATGAAAAACCAATGTATAAACAAGTGTTCCTTTACTGGGATTTTTTCAAGTTAATGAAAATGAAAGAAAATTTTTAATTTTCTTGTACCTTTTGTCATATTATAAATCAAAATTATGTTAAAAATAAAAAAACAACAACTTAACCAGTGAAGGAACAGGCATGTTCCTTCACTGAGAATAGATTTCCCAGTGAATGAATAGTATGTGTGAAATATGATTTTACTTGGATAATTAGTAGTTCAGCGACATAGAGGACTCCTAAAATTCAGTTAAATGTTGTATGGATAGTTCCTATAACTATTTTATTTAAATATGCAAATTTAATTGCTAAATTTATTATATTATTAATAATTAATTTATTATTTATCTTTATAAATGTAGTGATTAGTTATTACATCATACCTTAGACTCCTTAATAAACTATGTTCATTAACTAAATATAACAACTAAATATAATAATAAAAGCTTGAATGGAATCTTTGCAGGATTTTGTGCCAATAATTAGCTAAATTATTATCCTATTGCCGTCTTTAATGTCCTAACGGGAACTGGTAGGAAAAATCCATTTAAAGACAATTATCTAGGTGAAAAATGGGTGAAGTTTTTTTAAGGTGGCATCCACCGATAACTCAGTGCAATGCGTAGATAATTTCAAAAGGCAAAACTTCCCTTAGAGAATAATATTCGAAATACTGGTTTTAAGAACTTCAGAGAATCTTTAGGAGGGAAGTAGCCCTGGCATCCTTTTATAAAGTGATTGCATTTACAATGTGAATGAAACAAGAGTTGAATACTGCCCTTAAACGGGAAAAATCTGCGGCCTTAAAAATTATAAGGATTTATATTCTAAAGTACCTAGGAAAGAAAAAGTACCTCCATTGGTAGTTTTTCCTTACAGAAGAATTCGTAGAGACATTACAGAATCAGTCCCTGCTACATATTTCATTGGAAAAAGCTATTCATGAAATGAAACGATGACCGCAGCAACATTTTACAAATATATTGCAAATGTTTCTACCCATGGCTAATTAAAAATGCAATCAAATTCCTAATTTTGCTTCTTCTGGATAGGTATAAATCTCATATCAATTTGAAACTGAGCAAGTTTTGTTCCTCAAAACAAATTTTCTGGTTTGTTTTCTACGTAATTCTTGGAAATCTCGTTAGATCTTGAAAACAAAAGAATTGTAAAACAATATGTCTAGAAAATTTTACATCCATTTTAAAATAAGATTTGAGGCATCAACTGATAAAGTTAAAATGCTTTTATGAAATGCGATATTTTTTCATTCGATGTAGAAAACCTTGACTGTAACAAATGCATGCAAAACAGACACCAAGAGTTAATGAGCAAGACAACTTATCAACAAAACACATGCTTCGAGAGTAACGATGCGCTATTTCTTCAGAAGCTTGAGAAGGAAATCTCACAAGTTATGTTGCAAATTTTTAAAGGAACATTGACAGAAAAGTTTAATCTCCCAAATATCCAATAGCCTGCGCTTTTCTCAATATTGAAGAATTTATTTCAAAAAGAGCAATTGTATAATCAAATTTTGGCTCTGAAGCTGAGACAACTAACATTAATAATGAAAGTATCTTGAAAACTGATTTTGAGATAAGTCCTCTTGAGGCATTGTTAGTTGCAAAAACGATTGGTTTCATAAGTAACTACTAGATATAAGTCAATGAGCGATGGGTTTTACTCAAACTTCGAAACTCCTTTTTCTCATTTATTATCCAGTGAGGAAATTCTGGAAATGGACTTGGAAAATCAAAAGAAATTTCGAAGATACATTTACATTGGCCAAAAATTTGGAAAAAAGAGGAAGGTTAAATCAAAAGAAAAAGAAATAAATTACTCATGACTAAGAGAAGAAAAATACTTAAAAAGATTTAAAAAAAAGCTTAAAAAAATATGAGGAAAAGATTAAACAAAAAAATGATCGAATTATAATAATAATAAAAACATCATCAGATTACAAAATGATAAACATTCATAATTTAGAACGGACTATTAAACTGTGAGAAAAAAATTAAAAACATTTTTTTAAAATTATGTATTCAAACATATTTTACTTTCCATTCCATGACTGAAAAAAAAGTAACATTTTCCACATTAACTATGGTTATATGTCGTAATTCCAAGAAAAATCTTGTTTTTAGACATTTGTGTGGCCTATGGATTCCTAACGAGCATCAAACATTATCAAAATTAAGTGTTCATTCTCTGGAAAATTTAGTGTTTATTCACTGGTAAGAACTGTTCCTTCACTTGGTCATCTTACTACTTATTATTTAAATCACCAAAAACTTAAAACAATATTATGTAAGTTATCTAACTTTTTTTACATAATTTGCATTTAATAACAAATATGTTGACACCATCATTTAGCTAAAATTACAAATTTTGAAATTTTTATGAATTTTTTTTAAAGGCAAGCTAAGCTTAAGTGTTCCTTCATTGTTTAGTTTACCCTATAAGATGTTGAGAAATTTGCGATGTTGTGAGAGATGTTTGAAAATGTTGACTACGTATTTTTATTAATATTTATAAAATATATATTCAAGAAATTGATAAATATATTATTCCAAATCTATGCATACGTAAGTATATTATTGAAATTGTATCAGTTATTGAAAAACAAAATAAAAAAAATAAAAAATAATCACATTAAATAAGCACAATCTGGTGTATTCTATCAGAAGCACGCTTTTTTAAAACTAGACATTTGTTGAATAAAGTGTTTTTGATTCAAAATTCTTTACTAAATTGCAAATAAATTATTAAATGACTAAAAAAGAAACATCGTATTTTATAGTGTGAAAGAAATAAAAATAAAAAGATTAGCAAACGAGTATTAGCGAAAAAAATATGAATGAAATTTTACGCTACGCGCGCGAAGTCAAGTTCCTCCCAAGTTTATCACATTTTAATATTAATCGCCCCAATTAGTTATTTCTTAATTTTCGCCAAATTAATTTTTTAAAAATAATTAATTTTAATTTTTCTTAGCTTCTAACAAATAAAAACAGTTGAAACTTTAGATTTTTCAATTGAAAAATATGTAGATTAATATGGTATAAAAAAATTCATACCTTATAATTCAATATTTTTTCATCCTCACTTTAATTAAATAATAAAAGATAATAAATAATTATTAAAAATTATTTTTTGCATGAAATTATCTTTGGGTAAATGAGTTTTATGAGTGGGTGCAATTTTTTTTGAATTGCTTCATTAGTTTTGAAAATATGACTGAAAACGCAAAAAGCGAAATTAACATTAAGGGGTACGAACTTTGAATCGCTCTCCTGACCAAACTATGGGGACCACATTTCCCAGATTGCGGCTACCCCCTATATTTTGAAGATAAGAAATCCAAATATGTAAAAAAAAATGCATGTTTATTCAGAGAAAGTACGTTTTTGTGTCTGATTTCGTAACTTAATTAATAGTTAGCACTAATTAATAAGCATATTTGAGGTCACCCCCAGGAACCATTAAGATTGACACTTAGTTCGTGAAAATCCGATCATTAGAACGAAAGTTATTCAGGGTGATTCGTTTTTTTTTTTGCGGACTGTACATTTTTCCTGACATGAAAACTTTGATCCTTTTATTTTTTATCAGTGAAAATTATTTATTTTTTAATGAAAAAAAATGAGTATAGTTGTAGAATTTTTTAGACGTCTCTTTGTCAAACTTACTGGGATCTATAAAGCCAAATCTGTTTCAAATATATCACCAAGAACAATGCATCTCTACTGTTTTGATTGTGTTTAATCAGTAAATCATCCAGTAACAAAAAATCACTGAAACAATTGGTTTGTAAATGTGCTATTTTACTTTTTAAAATAATTTTTTTTTACCGATTTGTTTTTTAGAGGAAAATTTCTTCTCCCTCAATTATTAAGGGAAGCTGATGTAAATTTAAAATTTTGAACAATATTCTTGTTCTAATTTTGTTCGTCCCGCTTCGCAAATACCATTTTAAAATACTAAAAACTGAATAAATTAAAAGAGAGAATCCTCTCAATCCGCCTTTTATTCAGTTCTTGAATTTGCTATTGTTTTTGTACTTCATCACGATAAAGAAGTGGCATCCCAGAACTAAATATAAATATTGTACATTGCAGGCAAGCAACAAGAAGATGGAAAAGAATTCACCGAACATGACAACTTCGTAGATTATACGGAGCCGCCTTCACTAGAGAGTATAGCAATCGTGTGCACAGCAGTAAGATTGTGGTCAGATCCTGAAAATGTGCATTTTGATACTTTAAATAATCTTCATAGTTTTAGTGAATTAAAGGAAAGAGTGTTAAACAAACTAAAAAGTCTCATCTTGCCAGATTTACTAAAAATCAAAATATCCAATGTTATTGAGCCTATAGGGCTACAATTATGCGAAACTAATTATTATTTACCCGAAATGTACAGTGATTTCCGTGATATTCATAAAATTGGAGGATCTGTTTATTACACAATGGAAGGAGTTATCGATACCGTTAAATCTCTCAAAGAGGTGATTAATAATGAAGACCAAGTTAAAGACATCAGTTCTTTGTATGAGTTAGCTTGTAAGTACTGCTTAGAAGAAAATATTTCATATTTATGGCAGAATATGAGTTCTGAGAAAAAGAAAAAGTTTTATAATGCCTATTACGGCGCATATAGGGATCATATAGTAGATTATTGGACTGCTTATCTTGAAAACGAATTGCAAAGATTTTTAAATAAGATTACGAGTTTTGGCTACGATGTATATGATTCTAATCAGAGTATTTATCAAAATATGACTTCGATGTCCGTGTTTGTTGGTAACATATTTGCTCTCAAATACTTCTGGAAGTTATTAACGGAGCAAGAAAAGAATATCAATATGGAGTACTGGATAAATTTGGTATTAAAGGAACTCAGACATAATATTTCAAATGTTAACAGCAATGTATATCAACAATACAACCCATTTGCAGATATTTTGTTCTTTTTGTTATCTAAAACGAATGATCAACAGAAAAAGTATTGTATTTTTCACACTCATTCTGAGATAATATTAAAAACTTTATTTTTCTGTTGGCCTTGGCAACGATTTTTCCTGCCCACAATCAGGATGATGTTTGATTATCTTAATAAAGATGTTTATGTTGGAATAATGTCTGACATTACCGTGGTAATTAGAAATGGTAGAACCACGGGCGATCTGGTCAGGGAAATCTGGCATCTAAGTCCAATAAGATTAAAAAACTCACTCAGCCTAGATATGGAAGTCTTATTATGGAATTTACTTGAAGTAAATGACACTAAAACAATCGATGTGATAATAAGCAATATTCCACCTGAAGAAAGAAGAGACATTGCCCTGAATATAATAAATTATAATGACTTCAGTCACGTAATTTTATCCGGTAAGGTTACTTTTCTGGACACTTTAATTACAAAGCTTTTACCAATGCATGATGATATCACACGTATGATCAAGATGCGTATATTGGAATATAAGCGTGAAATTTCTTTTTTAATCATCAGCAATGATATTCCAATTGTCGATGCATGGTTAAATTGGATTTTTCCGTCCGAAAATGAAATCAAACATTATAAGAAAGAAATACTTAATCCAATGAAAATTTACATTTCTTTGATTCGATTAAATGATTACGAATGCGTAAACACATTTTTAAAATGGCGTTTTGAGACGGAGGAAGATATCACTTCATTCAAAAAAACTTTCGTTCAAAAAGGTAACTTTCTTCGATGTTTCAATCTGTTGATCGAAATGAGCAATGACTACGAGACTGGATGGGATAGATTTGAAAGATTTATAAATCATAGCTTAACTTGTTCTGAAGAAATTTCCCAGTTCAAGAAATTGTATTTGAAAAGTGTACCTACTTTCTTAAAACGGGGTAATTTGACATTTGCAACACATTACTTAAACTGGTGCTGTAACTCACTGGACGAGGTCAATCGGTACAAAAATAATTTATTGTTCTCTAAAAAGGGAATCGGAATGCTTTTATATCGCTGGCATCATACATTGCATTTCGGCTTGGATAGCTTTCGTAGCAGATTAAAATGGTTCTATCCTCTCTCAACTGAAACTATTGATAAACTCAAGTCGTTAGAAGTTTGCAAATTCATTGGATTCTGTGACAGCTATGCTCCAGAAAGGCAACAAGCCTTCATTTATTTACTGGACTGTTTAGAGTGGAAATCGAATTCAAGAGGTGAAGGCGAAATTCTCGATAGTACTGATGCAAAGATTATAAATCGTATATTGATGGGAAAGGATATTAATGGGGAGGACACCAGTGATTCTTCTTACAACTACGATAGCGATGGAAATAATTTTATTTCATGTGAAGATGATGATATTTATGATTTGTTGTATTATTAGTTGAGATGCAAAATGCATTCTAGATTATATGAATGCTTTCATTAATAGTGTCTTTTATGTATCACTGCATGTTATGAGAGATCTTGCTACCAAGCACGATTGCTTATACGACCATCTTTTCCGTCTTAAAATAGTGGATAATCCTGCCTGCCCCCTCTGCCGCAGTGGTGCGACGATGAATGCTGGACATCTTCTCAACTGTTCAGTTCTCACAAAGAACTGCATCTACTCCCGATACTGGGAGGCCATAGAACTTTTGTTCAATTTAAGTTCTTGAATTAATTTTTGTGTTTGATGTTTTGTTTTTGTATTTTGTATATTTCATCGCCTTCTGTATTTGTATTTTTGTTTTATTTTGATCTTTGTTCGGCGTTAGGATAATGTCCGTATCGCCTGCTGCATTGGAAATAAAAAAATGTTATGAGAGATACATTTTTTGTACAGTAAACGGATAGTCCAATGGGATCTCTAGAAAATGTTACATAAAAAATGAATATCACTTTAGCTTCAAATATTTGTAAAATAATTTAAAACAATTAAAATCTTTAGAAGAGCCTTACTTTCTTGTTTCACACATTCCACTAAAAGTTTTGGTAGCTGTATGATATCGATTTTTCTGTATAATATTTTGATTTTTTTTCAGTACCGCCTTTTCATGCAGTGATTCGGTAAATTTCGATACCTCTCTTTAAACTTTGGAAAAAATTGTGATAATAAAACAATGTATAAACGACAAAATCAGTAAAAGTTGAAAGGCGCACTTGCAATATATTAATTTTTAATTAATATGAAACATTTTTTCGATTACAATAGCCTTGGCAATAATAATTATCTCATATTTTTAAAAAGTATGCTTAACAATGTAAATTATGGGCATTTTTTGCTTTTGGTCATTATGATAGGAAGATTTTGGTCAACGCCGTCATTAGAAAAAAAAAACATTAAAAAAATAAAAAAAAGTAATTTATCCAAAATGTTTCAAGCTTTTTTGGAGTGACATAAAGCAATTTCTCGATCTCAATTTTGTTTTCGCACATAGTTAAATACCATATTTTTAAACGAAAAAAAAAATCAAAAATTAATAATTTCAATGCTATTTATCATAAGTGAAGCTTCAGATGTTAAATTTTATTTATGTATCTTCAAACTTACAATTTGTGTCCGTCAATTTTTCGAATAGCCCTTTTAATGGTAATTATGTCGAATGACGTTGATCAATTATTGATATCTTACCTAAATTTAAATTTTTGTTTGTTTGTTTTTTAACCATTATTCTTTGGTTTCTAAAACAGAAATGAACGTTCTATTCCGTTTTAGAGGGGGTGGTTGTGAAACCATTACTGACTCCATCGATACTTATTTAACTGTTATAAAAGTTACTATTTTTAAAGTAGTTGAATTAGGACCTAATATTCTAATTTAAGTACAGGGTAATTGGTTTTATAAGGCAAATCAAGGGTTTAGCACACTGAATATGTTTCATATTTTCAGAGCTTTATTTTAAAAAGAGTATCAGCATTCATACAAAGTTCAACTGAAATTCATCAGTATCCAATGAGAGATCAAAGCAAAATCGGATTGGATAGTAATCCGAAAAAAAGAAGAAAAAAAGCTGCGAAAGCAGTTTCGTGAGTTGGAGAGTGCAGCGAGCAGAGTGTGGATTTCCTTAATTACTTTATAAAATTGCTATTAATTATACCTTGGCCCTATCATTCAAAATTCTGAATTTAATTCCAAAATATGATATATATTATCACAACGATCCTAGTACAAACTGCAATTTTAAATAGAATATTACATACATGATTCACAAACGATGGAACTTGGTAAGATAGAGAGTTAACTAAAAAGATCTTTCCAGATCATAATTAAGCTGTGTGCTTTTAGAACAGATTAATGATGTTAAAATATTTTCCCGATTGGTCCTTTGGCTTGAATTCTCTGGTTGTAGAGATAACTCATTCTGTAAAAATGTTAAGCTTGTCTAATAAACTTTTAACAACTAATTCTTTGACTATTTTATCATTGAAAGTATTTATTTTTTAATGAAAAAAATTTGTCATATATGTAGATTTCTCAGACGTCTCTTCGCCAAATTTACTAGGTTCACTTTGTTAGAAATTGTTTGCACTTTTCATATAAGAGAATAAAAATATTGTGTTTAAACATATTGGTAAAATATATTAACAAATATTTAAATAAAATAATTTTAAAATAAAGCGTTCATAATTTTTACTGGAGAATCTGATCGATAATAATCTGATGAAAATCAGTTTCTATTTACAAATATTGCACTTTAAAGTTCAATGGACGAATGCACTAGTTGGTACTTACTATTACGAAAGTAGACATTACTTATTTATTTCATTCAGTTTAGAAAAATTTAGTTGAGCAAACTCAAAATTTGGGTGATAATAAAATAATAAATTAAGGATTTGCCTTTTAGATATTACTATGAAAATAATTGATACTCTGTCCTTAACAATAATTTAATAATTATTTCTTTTCGATACAGACTTAATACCATTATATTTTTACTTTATGGCGAAATCAATTTAATAAGCTGTTATAACAATTTCAGCAAAATCACAAAGTAAAAGCACATCGAAGTTTTAATTAAAAATTAATTATTATTTTTCTCTTCTAAATTCTTGATTTTTAAGATAAATATAACATATTACCGAAAGCACAAAACCAAAATAATATAAATTTATTTTTCTTTAATGAACTATACCCTCTTCATTAAATATAAATAAAGACAAAACAACTCCAATACAAAGATTTTTCGCTACAACGAATAATTACGATATTCTCATTCAACGTAAGTATACATATAATTATAATATTTTATGAGAATTATCCTTTTATTTAGGATAGGATCTTTGAATTTGAATTCATTCAAATATTTTTGTTTTGTTTCTTCATCGCTTTTTAATCAGAAATTTAAAATATTTCGCATGAATAAGTGTATATGAGTTAGATCTTGTTTGGCATGAATAGTGAAACTACAATTCTCTTAAAAATTCTTAACCAAAATTTATCACTTTAAATTTATCACATCGATTAAGTTCGTACGTATTGCTCGCATTAAAGAAAAAACAATACTTAAATTTCAGTACATATTTTACAGATATTGTCCAGGCTAATTAAATACTCTATTGCGACTTAAGTAGAAAGAAAATTTGGATAGATTTTTATTCTAAAATTACTGAAGGGCAAATATTGGAAAAAGAAAGTGAAATAGTATCAATATGAGAAGGTCACATAACTTGTACGATTATGTTAAATCTTTCATGCAACTTTCTTTTTCTACACAGGTGTGATAAAAAATGATTGAAGTTCAACTCTGTCGGGCAAAAATCAAATTCGAACGAAAATATTCTCTTTTGCGAGTTTCAGCCGAAAAATGTAACAAAATCATGTTTTAAGAAATATTAGTTTAGACTAATATGGTCAATAAATTTCCTGAAGAGTTTCAGCAATTGTCATAAAAGAAACTGTTAATATTGTATTTAAACCAATTTTTAAAATGTCTCAACGTATATTTAAATAAAATAATTTAAAAATATAACACTAATAATTTTGCGTAGAGAATCTGATTGACTTATACGAAAATTAGTTTTTATTTATAAATTACGTATTTTAAAGTTCAATGGACGAACGCACAAGTTAGTGCTTACTATTAGAAAAGTTACAAAAGTAGTCCCAAAAACTGCTCTTTTTTATATTATTTATTTCATTCAGTTTAGAAAAATTTAATTGAACAAACTCAAAATTTGGGTAATGATTAAGTAATAAACATAAGGATTTGCTTTTTAGACATTACCTATGAAAATAATTATTACTCTGTCTTTAACAATCATTTAATAACTATTTCTTTTCAGTGCAGGCTGATTACTATTATTATTAAGAAATTATTTTCTAATGAGCTGTTATAATAATTTGAGCTAAATCACAAAGTACAAGTACATCGAAATTTTTAAGATGATATAACTTATACCTGAAAACACAATACTAAAATGGTTAATTGCTCTATAAACCTCTTTATTAGATTAAAGTAAAGAGAAAGAAAAAAAAATTCACTCTAATAAATTTTTAGTTCACATTTTTAGAGTAATTATTCAAATAATTTGAAAAGAACTACAAACTTGTTTTAATTATCTTTCAACTGAGTATAGAATCTTAGAATTTAGCCTTTCAAAATCTTTCTAAGTTTTTTTTCTTCTTTCCTTTTTAATCAGAAATTTAAAATGTTTTGCATGACTAAATGTATATGCGTTAGCTCTTGTTTGATATGAATAGTGAAACTGCAATTTCCTTAACAATTCTTATCTAAAATTCATCACTTAATTGATTAAGTTTATACGTATTGCTCGTAATCAAGAGAAAACGATACTTAAGTTTCAGTATATATTAAACAGAGATTTTCTAGGCTAATTAAAAGTTCTACTGGTTTACTTGCGACTTAAAGCAGAAAAAAAAACTTGAATAGATTTTTATTCTAAAAGTCCGGTAGGGTAAATATTGGAGAGGGAAAGCATCAAGATGAGTAAGTCAACATAACTTGTACGATTACATTTAATCTTTTTAGTAACTTTTTTTTCTTCACAAGTGTGATTAAAAACAAGTTCAAGCTTGCCGGGTGAAAATCAAATTCGAACGAAAATGTTCTCTTTCACGAGTTTCTACCCTAATCTCCATAAGATGTTACAAGCAAAATCATATTTGACGAAATATTCAAAATTACGACTGGGCAAAATATTCCCAAATTTTGGATCATTTCTTTAACAGTTCTTCATTTTGAAATTCAAAACATTAAATAGTCATTATTTTCTAAGTAAATATAAGCTTCATTTTCAGGTCGTCTTTTATTGCTCTGAAATAAAGTTTTATATATTTTGAACGTGTATTTAGGACGTGTGAATCAAGTTTAAATTTTTTTTACACCATAATGATTTGTTATTTGATAATGGTGATGATTATCTTTGCTACGAGGTAGGGCAGCACTGACACTAGTTTCATGCCTGGAAGAAACCCCACCCTTCTGTGCTGATAGAGAAACCATCCACCTCTAACCCCCTCTAAAAAGTTCAAATATCCTATAGCAAATTGTAAACAAAGAAGATATTAATGAAAAATATGAAAAAAATTAAATATATTAATCAATATTAATCTAATATCTGCTGCATTGCGCAACTTTTCTTTGAACTTGTAGTTTTTAGCTGTTTTTTACACGATTTTTGATTTCTCTTATTATTATAATTATTCATATATCCTACATTTTTATTTGTGGCTGAAGACGAATTCTTGGCCATAGATGGCGCCACTGAAAAACAAGAAACGCATCCTCTGCCTTAAATTTGTTCGGTTTCACCAAGCGGCTTGCTAGTGTGACAAGTGACATTAGAAACAACAGCAGCAACATTTTTATTTAAATAACAATTTCTCCGCAAAACAGCTTGTACTAGTAGATTTTTTTTCTTCATTTACATTTGTAATAAAATTATCTACCGTTAGTAATTCTTAAAATTTTATATTTCAGGCTCAGACAGTGCCAAATATGAATCTTGCAATTGTGAGTTTGAAAGAGGAGACGGTTTCGTTGATTTTGTATCGCCTCCGTGTCTAAAGACTATAGCTCTCTTGTCTATATCACGTAGTCTATGGGAAGATTCTTGCATAATGAAAGGAGAAAAAAACAGAAAAAGACTCTTAGAACGAAACTTTCTAAAACTAGAAGAAAAGGTGGTTAAGAAGTTGAAGTTGTTCTGTTCCGAAATTAGTCGGCTGAAGTTACCACGTTCATTAAAGATAGAACTCTTCAACGTTATTTGGTCTATAGGTTTGCAGTTATTGAAATGTTTCAAAAATGAAGAAAAGGAATACTGCAATATTTATGAAATATTTTTCTCTGGTGGTTCGGTCTACTGGACAGCTGAAGGTATCTTTGACAAATTTAAATCACTAGATGTACTGATTAATAGCGAAGATAAAGAAAAAGATTTCCTGCATCTGTACCTATTGGCCTGCAAGTATTGTATGGAAGAAAATATTCCAAAATTGTGGGAGAAAATATCTACCAACAAAAAAGAAACATTGGACTATGTCTATCGAAAATATGATCATCACATCATAGCCTATTGGACTGCTTTTCTAAAAACGAATTACCATCTCTACTTAACAAGATAGAGTGTAATGATGTTTGTAAAATATATGTTTCTAACTATAGTATCAACCAAAACATGGTTTCGTTATCCATTTTAATAGGTAATACATTTGCTTTCAAATATTTTTGGCATAAATTGACAGAGCAAGAAAAGAATGAAAGCAAAGAGAAATGGCTGGATCAAGCGATAGAAAGGTGCAATAGATATTACAGGTTTGAAGACTTAAAATGCAATGCATTCTCAGATATTATGTATTTTTTATTATCGAAGTTAATGGATCAACAAAGTCAGATCTTTCGTAAACATTCTGAGATGATACTCTATACTTTATTTTTCGGCTGGCCTTGGCGTCGATATTTTCTCCGAACAATCAATGTAATGTGGGACTATATACCAGAGGATATTTATGTTAAAACAATGTCACACATTTCTCGAGAAATTGAAGCTGGAAGAACCACAGTTCATCTGTTACAAGAATTTTGGCATCGAAGTCCAATAAAATTGAAAAGGCATTTTCTTTCCAGTTCTAAAGGCATCAGATTCACTTTCAGCAAATTGTTTGATGGGGATAAAGTAGAGACAGTTGTCTCTATGATACTTGATGATGCTTCTCTTTCTGAAGAAGCAATTGTGTTTGAGACTTTTGATATCAGAAATATTGCTAGTTTCGTTGAAGGGGATCATTTATTATTCGCGACGAATTTTTTTAATAGGAGTGAAAAATCACCGGACGATGTCTTCAGGATTAAAAACAAACATTTGTTTTTTGAAAAAGGAATTGATACAATTCTTGTCCATCTGAATACCGGAGATTGGAGCTGGAAAAATCTTAAAGGCTTACTGGAATGGTTCTTTCCTCTTTCAAGTGCAACAATTGAAAAATTACAGACTTACAGAGAGATCGACTATTTTATTAGTTTTTGTGACGAATATACTCCTGAAAATAAAAGAAGAGCTTTCTTTTACATATTAAATAGAATCGCAATTAAATATAGTTCTCATCATTCTGGAGGAAATTTTAGCAGAGATATCAATATTGAAGATATATTGACGGGAAAGACATAAGAACTTTTAAAGAGGAATTTTTAACTAAAAGAAATGTTTTGATGTTTAGAAAAGGGTTGTGTCGACTTTAATAACAACAGATAGATATTTGCTTTAAGTCAAAATGCTGTTAGTATAATGAAAACAGCTAAAAAAATTTCCAAAATCCGACATCCAGAATGAAGTTCTACTCATTGGCCAACTGTAAGTACCTTCCTCTTAGTAAATGGTAAAAATTGGTCTTGGTAATGACGAGGGCGAAACTTAAATATTCCTAAATAGACAAATAGGGTATTATTTCTGGTGTATTTTTACGATAAATTAAACCAATATCCAGACAGGAACGACCTTACTGTCTGGAAAATTTCATGGTTTTATGACTATCAAACTGTTTGACTAGTACAATTTACATGTTTGAAATTGCTATTTAGGCAAGTGAAGCGTTGTTTCTTACGTATTTTTCTTTTCGCAGAAATGAATGAGAACAAACATGAGTCAATGGAATAAAATATTTGTGATAGAACATTAAGATTCAGATTGAAAATATTTACATTTTTCTCCCATTTTCCACTCCCTCCAAAACTTGCAACGTAAGGCTGAGCAAATTATTATTACTTATAAAGAAGAAGGTACTAAGTTTTTTGCCGAGTAGGACTTATTATTTTATTTTATTTTTTTATTTTTGGAGTCAGGTGTAAGCTCAATTTTTATTGATTGAGAGAGAATTTCATGGAAAATAAAAAAGAAACACTGTTTGACTGTTTTAAACTCGAAGTAAACCTTTAAATTTTAAGTATTTTTATTCTCATGCTCTAAGCTTTAAAAGGGACAAGAAATTTAAATGGTCAAAAATTATTATATAGAAATCGTTAAACATGACAATAGAGCCTTCGAGGAACAGCCATAGTGGCAATAAACAGAAGTTCGTAACATAAGCAAAATGCTTTATAATTTGTCTATGTAAGGAACTCCCCTCGCCATTTGTCTGGAGCAGTGGTGATGACTATAATTACAAGATTTACTATTTCAAATAGGGGTGTTAAGTCAATATTTAAGACATGCGTGATTTAAGGCTCGCTCAGCGAGAAAAAGCGAATCAGGTTCGACAGAATCTCACTTCTTTGAAATTCCTCAATTTTTGTTTCCATAGCAGTAGATGACCTTAGCCTTTGTGGGAAGGGGAGTTCTTTATATAGACAAACTATAGGAAAAATGGTTAGTATAATAGTTTTAAATTAAATTTGTAATTTTAGTAGTAACATATTAATACAGATATTGCTTATGCAAAATTTAGTTCTGAAAATAAAACTAAATTGGTTAAGAAAAATTGTTTGAATTTAATGATCCTGAGCAACCGAAGAAATTCTAAGAAAAGTAGAGAAGCTGATGTCCCTTCTGTATGTCCAGTGGCAATCCGTCAAACATCAATGAGTTACGGATAGAAACCAATAGGAATACGTTTTTACTAGGATATGAATATAAATCGTTCAATAGGAATGATGCTAACGACAATTGATTTATTTATTTAACTCAGTGATATAGTTCAGCTTTTAGCTTGGACATCTCTATATTGATTTTTTATTTATTTATTTTGTTTATTTATTTATTTTTGTTTATTTATTTTTTTATTTATTTCAAGATAAAGAGATTTTTTAAATAATTCATTATTGCAGTTTTTTCATTTGACGAATTTTTTTTAACTTTCCTATTTGTATTTTTTTTTTTTTATTTAAATGTTGGAGTTAAGTTGAACGTTAGAGCATTTAATTTCCCTTCGTGCTTTCAGATAAATATGTAACTAAGTATTTAGCAACGAATAAATGAATAGAGTTTTTTCACTGTTCATTTATTATAGATCTATTAACTTTAACTTTCAACGACCTAATTTTTCTGCTCTTTTATGAAAACAAAAATGTAATACTTTATATTCTGTAAAAAAAACGAAAAAAAAATTCTGTACGAAAAAATAATAATACTTTATTTACAGTGTAAAAGATTATTTAGATATTAACGATGATAATTTTCATTTAGTGGATATTCAATAAAATACTTGTTACCTGGTTTCCATTTTATTCTAATTGTTTGAAATGAAAAAGATACGTGAGTTTCTTTTAAAAAAATTGCCCCAAATAAAGAGCTTATAATTTATTTATTTGATTATGTATTTTTGTGTTTGAAAATTTTCTCAGCAGAAATGTCAACATTTGAAATTTAATAGTCCCCATAAAAGGTTGTAATATTATGTAATTGTTTATGTGATTTTTGATATTATTTTTGAAGATTTAAAATCTTATTATATTCCTTTATCAGTATTATTTTGTGACATATTAAAGTACATATTGTCAATCGATATTATGGTTTTGTGCTGTATATCTCAAACTGCATCAAAACTATAACTTTTCACAAACCCACAGAATCGGGATATTCCTAAAGGGAGTTTTTTTAGTTTATTTTACCATCAGCATTGAACAGTCAACCCGTGTCAGATTTTGGCTATACTTAAATTCAACTATGTACTCTTTCAATTTTAAATTCAATCTAGAAGACAAGGAACTTCTCAATCAAGCACTAGGGCAAACTCGCGTAAACGGAGTTTTTGAGTCGAACTAACCGGCATTTACGTTACATAAACAGTAAAACCACGAAAATCTCCCACGATTTGCTATTTGGCAAGAAAATTATAACCCATGATTCATCTACCAGTAGGTATATTTTTCATCAGTCGGTGCGAGCCGACTTTGTAAGTATTTGAATAGTATATAATTCATAGTGCGAGTATATGAATTGAACAGGAATCGCCGGAATTTGAACCTGGGTCATCTTATTAGCCAAATCTATCTTTAGAGGAGTGGAATTGGATGAACCTCTTTTTTGGCTATCAAGTGAATATGGCTATCAAGTGATTTGGCTATCAAGTGAATATGAGAATAGCATCTTAACTGAAATATACACTGTTAAAAAGCCTCGCCCATCATACATTGTTTATTGCTTTATCATGGGCACCAGACGGTGAAAGAAAGAGATATGGATCCAAATTGACTTACAGACTATTCTAATTTATAAGAATGGCTTTGATGGGGGAGGAATTAGGACAGTATTAGGCAAAATTAAGAAATATTGCTATTGGCTACTTGTAGCATTTTTAAGCATCGACCACTTTTTAAATTAAGTGCCCCCTTTTCTCGAAAATTGAAACTTTTAAGCGATCAAAAATCTTTTGACACTAAAAATGTAACTCATTCTTTTGAAGAATTTCTCAAAATATGTAAAACAATACACATTTTAGAATACTACATAATATTCATAATGATTTTATATTTATCAATAATAATGATAAAATGCACATAGGATTCATTTTCGTCGAAAAAAGTGGCGCTCGGGTGGCAACTTGCAGACAATTTTTTAATCGCCATATGTTATATATAGTCGTCCTCCGACTGGGGGCAACCGTTAATTTTGCCATTTGCTGAGTAGACAGTAGTACTTGATGAGGATAACATGCCAAATTTCTCAGCTATCCTAGGTATAGAGGGAAAGGAAGTAAAATAGAATAAAATAAATGTTATAATTAACATAAAATAATTCAAATCCTTCGTTTTGCCAATTTAACTGAAAATAAGTTTAATTTAATACATTTAAAAAGAAAAAGAACTACAGATGCAGTATTATAACGTCTATTTAAAAATGCTGATTGCATTATTTTACTGTTTTCTTTTATATTTCATGAAAATCTTTAAACGATTTTTTAGTATGCTCATCCTACAATGTTGATTCTACTTTCAAAAATAATTCTAATTTTTAAAGACCACACAATAAATGATGTGCATAATTCAAAAATATTAGTAATCGATATTATTCCCGAAGATCAAAAAGCCTAAGATGAAAAATTACAGAAGAATTATAATTTTGTTAATGTATGTATTCTAGATCAAAGGGGACAATTGCCTAGGAAAAGGAAAAGCCAAATGGATGTTCTGGTATTCTGAATACAGTAGAATCTTTTGTTCGGTTCTTTGGAAAATAGCCACTTGTTTCAAGACTACACATATAATACGATCCATTCGTGTTTCTACCTTGAAAAAGATATTAGAGGATAAGATTTCTATAGCAATTTATGTTTTATTACATAAATGTAAATTAATTAAAAATGGAAGTTTCATTTAAAACAAAAGCATTATCATAACTTCTTGGGTAATTACTCTTTTTAAAATATGAACACTTTTCTACTTAGTACTCATTTTTATATTTTGTCAGACGCCTTTTCTGTCAATAATGATAATAAAAATTATGAAATAGGTTTTTTCTTCTTCTTAATAAATTAGTAGTTTTAGAAAAGCTCAGACAACTCACATAACCTCAATACCTGACGGAACCATAGATCATTTAATTCCAAAATTTTTCTACTTTGTTTAAATATTGGTACTCGTTTAGCAAGAAAAATGCCACATCAAGTGATAAACATCGATAATAAAAATAAAAAAGTTATCGATGGTCTTTTCTTTCTTTTTGAAGTGAAACTTCTAATGCGACTTCCAACAAGATTGCGTTAAACGTGTAACGCTACCGTTGTCGTGGAAACTAGATTTCTCTTTACGTTCGTTGAGTGCACGAGGTAAGAGAAAGACATAGTTTTAAAAACAGTTAGTTCTTTGAAATTTATTAACAGTAAAACATTAAGATTTTAAAAATATAATCAAATGACATTTTATTGCTCTGTTACATACATATATATTTCTTATTTTAAGCTTAATAGTTGATAAATCTTTGAATAAAAATTTATACTGTGCGCAAAAAGAACACCTCTGAATAACTTTTGATCTATTGACCGGATCATAATGTTCCAAAACTTAATGGTTTGAGGGGGTGTGTGACTTCAAATATGCTAATTAATTAGTGCAGAAGATAAATTAAGTTAGGGAATCATACACAAAAATATACTTTTTCTTTAAAAAATATACTTTTTTTGACTGATTCGGATTTCTGACCTCAGAATATAGGGGGTAGCCGTAATCTTTGAAATTCGGCTCCAATAGTTTGATCATTAGAGCTGTCCATAGTTTGAGACCCTTAATGCTAATTTTTACTTTTTATGCATTTCACCATACCTTGAAAACTTTTAAGGAGAATTAGAAATTTTTTTGTACATAATTATAAAATTCGTTTATCTAAAAACAACTCCATTGAGAAAAAAGAAACTTATATTAAATACTTGTTATTTTCCATAATTTTAATTAATATTAGTCGAAAAAATTTTGAATTGTAAGGTATATTTTTCGTACCATTTTAAGGAACATAATTTTACTCGGCAAAATACGAAATTTGAGCAAAATTGGTCCAACAGTTCCAAAGAAATCGAATTTTAAAAGTACGACTTTTTTAAACAACTTTTAAAACGTATAAATCTGTATATTAAAAGACTCTAACACAAAAAAAATTTATTATTACTGAACTAATGTGGAATATAGTTACAGAGAGGAAAAAGATAAATATATTTTAAATAAATATTATTCAAATGCTAAATACTTCAAATTCCTGAGAAATATTCTGGAAATATTGCAGTATATAAAGTTATAAATTTTTTTTTAAAAACATAAGTGATTCACAGTACCAAATTTTAGCGCCAAGAAAACTTAAGTAGAAATTTTTAAACATAATATTTCAATGATTAATTGATTTTATAAATAAATTCAATTTAAAAAAAAAGACTTTTCTTTTAATGGATAAAAATAGTAAGTTTCTTACAATTACTTTTATTTCTCTGCGTTCAAACATTGCAAGTAGTAATTATACTATCTTAGAAACATGTGTAATAACCACAGAATGCTAATTAAATTTAAATTATACTGACTTAAATTAGAAGAAAAAAATGTTTCTACATGAAATTTAAAATGCATTGATTAAAAGTCTGAATGACACTAAGCGATTAAATATATATTGTCATGAAATACTATTAATTATAATAAGCATAAAATTAAATTTCAAAAAAATAAGAAGCTAGCGGTTAGAACGTAATTGTTATTTGCATTAATATTTTTAAAGTTTAAAATCGTTATATAAATAATTTCCATTTCGAATGGCAACGTTTGTTCGTTTTCTCACGTTCTTTTTCGTTTGCACGTTCTAATTCGAAGTCGTTCTATTTTAGAATCTGCATTTAACATCTCAAAACGACAAAAATATTTCGTTAAACATGAAGTTTCCTGAAAAATTATGGTGCATAGTTAATAACTGTAAAAGTGGAGCCATCGGATGGACTAATAATGGCGATTCAATATTTTTAGTCTATGAAATATTTAAACAAGAATTTTTGAGTGGAGAAAATGCTGCTTTCAAAACTAACAATATCAATAGTTTTGTTCGGCAGCTAAATTTATATGGTTTTAAGAAATGCAATAGATTTAATGAAGAGCTACACGAGTTTAAGCAACCCTTCTTTATCAGGAATCGAAAAGATTTATTGTACAAAATTCACAGAAAACCTGGATCTCCCTATGACGCAAAACCAGACAATTTTTCAACCGTTTCAAAGAGCAAAGTAAGTTTTTAAGTAATCATCCATTGTATGTTATTGTAACTTTGTATCAATCAAAGATTTAAATATACGTTTAATGTTTTGGCGGTAAAGTTACTATTTCTTATAGTTTTAAGGTCAATTCTTTTTATAAGAAATTGACTAAATCAAGAAACAATTATTTCCCGATAAGATAGTTCAATATTCGTTACTTCTTAAAATTTTTATTTTGTTACTGGAAATTATAATCCATAAAATTTTTTTTAACATTCTAAGTGGATAATAATAAAATAAAAATTTGCGCTTTCAGCTAATCTTAAGTTGGTTTTATCTAAAAGTGTGTTTAACAAACGGTAATGCGTTTTTTAAACATCTATCGGTCAAAAATAAGATTTTGACGTAGTTACCAAGAATTCGTATTTTGATTGAAAGGCAAATATTTTGTTCAAAGACTTTTCTTTTTATTCAAAATTTACGTAGTTTTCATTAGTTTTGGAGGTTATTGTCTGCATATTTATTCATTTATTATTATTTTTTCTGCATTTGAGGCCATTGTCTTCTAATATAAACTGAACAGTACAGAAAAAACTCAACATAATTTTTTACGAAACATTGTAAAATTTTACAAAATTCGGAATTAATTTCATTCCAAAAGCAACTGTGAGAAATTTTATCCTTCAAACAATCACCAAAGAACTATTTCTTGGAAAATTTTTTCTTGATATCTTATTTTCTCGAAAATAATACTTCGAAAAAAAAAAAAAAAAAAACACTTTTTGCCGAACGATCTTAATAATGGCGAGTTTCTGGAATCGTTTTCACTTTCTTCGCTTCAATTCTTTTTCAACTATTGTTATTTAATTGCAGCTGTACTTTTTTGATGTGCTAACAAGGAAAATTGATAATAGCCTCGAAATCCATATTAAAATTTTGTATTGTATATAAATATTTTCCAACATAAAATAATTTTATTAAAATATATATATATATATATATCGAATTTAATTAACTTTTTTAATTTTAGTTCTGAATATATTTGTCATCAAAGTTTGTGTATTCCGCATAAGTAAAACTGCTAATTTAATATTGCGATACAAATAACGGGAACGTGCTATTTTTAATACAAGTTTATATAGCAAATAATGCAACCAATTCTTTCTGAAAAAGTCTCTGTGTATGGTGTACTCAGATTTGAAAGGACATTCAAACATCGTTAACTTGGCGATAATTTAAGAATATATAAAAAATACTCATTTGAAGTCTTTATTATGAAGTACATTGTAGTTCATTTGTATACAACGGAGTCGTGGAGAAGAGGGAAAGGAAGGAGATTCAAGATATGGAACCTGTATTCTGCCCTGATGGCATATTCGAGTGTTGCGCTCGCGAATACCTCATTGTGCAGTTCTAGTGCAATGCAAATTAAGTACTACCTTAGTACAAAGTCTCGCTAACTATAGTCTGCTTAATTTTTAAAATGTAATAATTTGTCTGAAGTCAAAACAACTTTGACATTATAGTTTGTTTACCAGGAGTTGGCACTTGACTCCGCCTTCATCACGTGGTATCCGACGCTACTAATTCGCTATTTTTAGGAGAAGGATGGGAACAATCCTGAACAAGGTTGCTATTTGGCGATCATATGACAAAAATATTTATTTCGCAATCTTTATGTGTATTTTTTTAACATTAAATATTTCATAAATTTGATGATATTTCTCTCTTTCGAGTGATTAGCATATATGGCAGTACTTTTACTTTCGTTACTTATACCGCCGGTACAAGTAAAAAGTACGTACTTTTACTTGTACTTCGTTACTTTTTAAATTTAGTACTTTTACTTGTACTTTCGTTACTTTTTTAGGGAAAAAGTACAAGTATTTGTAACGGAAATGTCGAATGAAATCGTTACTTTTTTCTAACACTCGGTAAGCTTAAAAAAATGCTTACGTTTTTTTTAATTGCATCTTGTACCTTGCATTTTAATTGTACCTTGCATCAAATTTAATTGGTTGGAAGAAAAAGCTAGGGAGGAGGCTACAAAAAAATTGGAAAGAATTGTCCAAGCTGAACACCCTGCTATAAATAATAACGTAACAGAAAAAAACCCAGGGATTTTAAATTTTCTAAAGCTGAAAACATTATGCCAATTACCAGCCACAGAAGAATTTATGGCATACATGAGCTCAAATGTCGAAACGGAAAGCATATAAGTTTTAAATCTTTTTTTAATCAATTTTGAATTTAATACATTTTAAATCAAAAATGTTGGATTTTGTTATTAAGTATTTCAATTTTCTTTTTAAATTCACTAATAATACATTTTTGTCTTAATACATTTTTAGCTAAATACATTTTTACCTAGTACATTTCTTACTAAAATTATATTTATGCCCGACCTTGTCAAACAACGCGCAGTCAAATTTCTAAGAACTTCAGAACTATTTGTGCTATTGAAAACTATTATAATTACTATTTTAACTCTTGAAAACTCGAAGGTATTAATTTAGCCGCTGATACTAAAATTCCGTTACGCAGAAATGTTCGGAAAAGGATGTTCTCGCATGACTTCAGCATTAGCCATTGTTACAAATAAAACTGAAGACTGTTCTGTTTCAACTTATACTGCTCCTTCAATTATTTTTTACTAGCTCGAAGATCACAAAGCTATCTGAAACCCCGTGTTTGCTTTGTTTATGTTTGTGCTTTTAAAACGCGTTTCTATAGAGTAAAACAATTTTAAATCAATGGTAATTTAAATAAATAAAAATAATAAACTAAAAATTAAAATCAATCGAAAAAATTTCTTTTTCGTGCAAATCCATAAAAAGTTTGATGATATTAAAATTATATTTGATTTTAGAATTATATTATACGATTATATTATAAAATTATATCATAATATTCTTCCGAATTTAAAAATAAATTAATGTCCATAACTTTCAAAATTAAAAATAAATAAATAAATAGCAACAATTTTGGCAAAAACATTAAAGAACATAAGAATATTATTCAATAAAATTTTAGGTTACTTTGAATTTTCGATTTCCTAGAAATGTACTTTTAAATCGTTACTTTTTTTGTTTAGTACTTGTACTCTTACTTGTACTTTTTACTCGTTACTTTTTAAAATACGAACTTTTTACTTTTTACTCGTTACTTTTTTTAAAAATACTTGTACTTTTACTCGTTACTTTTTAAAAGTAACGTTGCCATCTATGGTGATTAGTTTATCCTTTTTGAGACATTTTGCTGGGAAAACAGTTTTTAAACTTAAAATATATTTAATTAGCTAGAGTAACGAAAGGTATAATGAGGATGATAAAACGAAGTAAGAGAGTGTAAAAGAATCCACTGTTTGCGCTTGGCGTGCATTAAGGGTTGTCTCATTTTCAAGAGCGGAGATGTTTCTCCTCTTACTCCCGCTCTGAAATGAGCTCTGCGTCTGAGGAGGTGGAACCAAGGGCCAACTCCTAGTGAACAAACTATAATTGAATTAGAATATTTTTGTTGCTTAAGCAAAATACTCTGATATCTGTAAGTATGCTTGCAAATAATTTTAATTTAACCCGTTTGCTTTATGCACACACATTTATGATGAGGTTTAGGTACGGATCTAATATTTCTTATCTTTTAGGTTCCACTCGAAGACAAACATAATTCTACTCTTTGTGGACTTGCAAATTCGACGCCAAAGAACTGCAAAATTTCGACTCTAGATTTAAGTAGGAACGACAACGAAAAGTCTAAACACTCTTCATCAAACCATTTCTTAGAAGTTTCGGCACCTTATCATTCTTACGTTCAAAATGGCTGGCTACCTGCTGATGCGGCATTTTATAATTCTGAGAAGTCGAAATCAGGATTTCCGAATGAAGTTGAAAACAAAGAAAATGCTTATTGTAACCAGTCAGCCGAAAATGACTATGTTCCATACAATTTGGATATATCTCCTAACGCATATATATTTGTTGTGCCTAGTTACGCTCTTCAGCTACCTCCATTTACAAATCAAGACATTTTTAATAGTCTTATGCACTTTATGGTTTATCCCACCATGGGATTAAGATCGTAAGTCAAAAACAAACTTTTTGGAAGAAACAAACAATTCTTCAAGTATTTCTTTCACATGAGTGTAGAAAAAAAAAGCTTTGTTATAAGCTTTTAAAGTTAAATAAAGTGCAATGACTTTTCTCACACTTAGTTAATCACATTTGGTACATATGAGTATTTATTCTCAACATCGTATATGAATGCATATAAAAATCAACATCTAAACAACGCTTAAGGCATGTTTTAATTTCTACCATGTTTGGTCTCATTTTTCTGTTAGAAAGGTGAGGAATACCACCTAATAGTTCGAACTCTGAAATAATTGCTTTAAAGAAATGCAATATTTTATACTATTTTATTTATAAAATTGATAATAGCACTGTTTATTTTGTTCACTCTCAGTAACTGCCAACAGTTTTGATTTTCTATTTATACAATACTTAAACACAATATTAAACAAATTTTTAACAAATGAAAGGGAAAAAATGGTTTATGCCCATTAAAGTAGATTTTGAGAAAGAAGTCGGGAGTCATTTTTACACAGCATAGCCCATCTGCATTGTATAATAGGTCTCGAGGAGAACCAATTTACTATGTTACTGATTTCTCAGATATTAGTTTTTCTCCAAAATCAGTTTTTCACAAAATGCAACAGATGGCGATCCAATCGCTTAGGGTTTTGTGAAAAATGAGCAAAAATCGTTCTTCTCTATTGCTTTTCATATATGTTGCAGTTATTCGTGTGACGTGGTTGCAAAAAATAATTGCAAGAGTTATTATTTTCAGCAGAAAGTGAAAATTTGTTAACTTCGGGAACAAAATTAGAGCCGTGTTCATAAACTAAGCAAAATCAAAAAATAATTTTTTTTTTTTCGATTTACTTTCTTTTTGACTGGCAGAAAGGTTGTCTTTATTTAATTTTTCCTTTGACTCTTCAACCAATTTTCTTTTCTGCAATGAATGCTTCCTTTATTTTTATATGAATATTATGTTTTATGATATTTTGAAATATACAGATCATTCTTTAATGGTCACCATACTTAGCATTGTCAGAAATAAAAACAGAAAAGTATACAGATCTAGCGAGAAAAAACAGACACGCCATCAAAATCTTATGTAAAAGGTGGAAAATTTCTTTCGAATTATTCCTGTTCACCTTAACTTATATTCGTTTCCTCCGGGAGCCACAAAGTTTTTGATGCCACATCTTCCTCACTTTGCACGTTTAAATTTTTCTTTGCGACCATTAATGTACAGTCCGCAAAAAAAAAAAGATATCACCCTGAATAACTTTCGTTCTAATGATCCGATTTTCACGAACTAAGTGTCAATCTTAATGGTTCCTGGGGGTGACCTCAAATATGCTAATTAATTAGTGCTAACTATTAATTAAGTTACGAAATCAGACACAAAAACGTACTTTCTCTGAATAAACATATATTTTTTTTTACATATTTGGAATCTAGAGACTTGAATTAGGGGAGGTAGACAAAATTTTAAAACAATTGGGTCGTAAATTGGGTTGCAATAAAGGTTTATATATTTGGCGATAGTCCAGAAAACCGCCAAAAAAAGTCGCCTGCGCAAATAAATATTTTAAGATAACCCATTGACTGATTCAAAAGAGAAACGCTTAATTTTACTAGGTTGCTAAGCAACCAATTTCTGACTGTAAAAAAATTGAAATAATGTTTTGTGATTGCTCTGAGAGGTTTAATTAATAGTTAATAGAAAACATCTCGAAGTTTCTAGGCAATAGACAATTTTTAAGTTCATTTATGTCCAAAAAGCAAAAAAGAAAAAAAAAATTATTTTATTCTCCGTTGAAAAGAAAATTTGAATCGATTTATAAGTTTTTAGAATTTAAATACATGAACTTTTTATCTGATATTATTTAGATTATGCTATTTTTGCTATGTTTATTCCAGGATTTCATACTAAAATCAAATTAACATAACTTATACAAAATTTTAGCTATAAACAAAATTAGCTGTATACAAAATTTTAGGGATAATGATTTTTACAGCTTTAATCGAGTCCTCTAGGCATGAAAGTTTGAAGAAAAAAAAAGTGCTTGAAAAATAAAATGTAGATTGTATAGTAATTCTAATGCACATTCACAAGGTTTTCTATAATTTACGATATTTCTTTTTCTATAACTCAATGAATTGCTGAATGTTTAGTGACATTTTAAAAACATTGAAATATTTTATGTTTAAGAATAAGATATTGAAATAGTATGTTGCATATTGTATGATTCATTGTTTAAAAAATTGCTTCATTTTGCTAGATATTTACGTTACATGGTTTTCTTTGGATAAAGATGATTAGCAAATAGCATCCACATGTTTCGATACATTCTGAAACTTACGTTCGCAAATTCACCATAAAATGTCGCACAGCATATTCTTCAATTACGATAAGCTATATTTACCACCAAATACTGCTACTATGATTATTTTTGTTTTCTTATATATATATATATATAAATATATATAAATATTTATATATATATATATATATATATATATATATATATATATATATATCTATATATATATATATATATATATATATATATATATATATATATATATATATATATATATATATATATATATATATATATATATATATATATATATATATATATATATATATATATATATATATATATATATATATCTGATATGATACTCTCTTTTTAAACAGAGCTCGTAAGGCCCTTAAGATACTGAAATGGGGGCACGAAAACTTAAAAGATTTTTTTTTTCCTAATGCCCGCCTGTGTTAACATCCGTCAATTCAGGCATCTACAGGGCGACAGATATCTGTGTGGCCTAAGGATTCCTAACGAGCATCAAACATTCTCAAAATTAAGTGTTCACTGGAAAATTTAGTGCTTATTCAATTTAAGAACTGTTCCTTTACTTGGTTATCTTACTACTTATTATTTAAACCACCAAAAGCTTAAAACAATATTATGTAAGTTATCTAAATTTTTTTTTACATAATTTGCATTTAATAACAAATATGTCGACATGCATTTAATAACAAATACGTCATTTAGCTAAAATTACAAATTTTGAAATTTTTATGATTTTTTTTTAAAGACAAGCTAAGCTTAAGTATTCCATCACTGGTTAGTTTACCCTATAAGATTTTGAGAAATTTGCGATGTTGTGAAAGATGCTTAAAAATGTTGACTACGTATTTTTATTAATATTTATAAAATATATATTCAAGAAATTGATGAATATTTTATTCCAAATTTATTCATTCGTATGTATATTATTTAAATTTTATCAGTTATTGAGAAAAAAAAAACTAAAAAATAAAAAATAATCACATTAAAGAAGCACAATCTGTTGTATAATCATATTCTAGCAGAAGCATGCTTTTATAAAACTCCACATTCTCTGAATAAAATGTATTTTATTCAATAAAATGTTTTATTCAAATTTCTTTACTAAATTGCAAATAGAATTTTAGACGACTAAAAAAGAAACATCGTATTTTATAGCTTAAAAAAAAAAAAAATTAAAACATAAGCAAACGATTATTAGCGAAAAAAATATGAATGAAATTTTATGCTAAGCGCGCGAAGTCAAGTTCCTCGCAAGTTTATCACATTTTAATATTAATCGCCCCATTTAATCATTTCTTCATTGTCGCTAAATTATTTTTTTAAAAATAATTAATTTTAATTTTTCTCAGCTTCTAACAAATAAAAACAGTTGAAACTTTAGATTTTTCAATTGAAAAATATGTAGATTAATATGGTATAAAAAAATTCATACGTTATAATTCAAAAATTTTTCATCCTTAATTTAATTAAATAATAAAAAATAATTAACAATTATTAAAAATTATTTTTTTCGTGAAATTATCTTTGGGTAAATGAGTTTTATGACTGGGTGAAATTTTCTTCGAATTGCTTTATTAGTTTTTAAAATATGACTAAAAACGTAAAAAGTGAAATTAACATTAAGGGGTACGAACTTTGGATCGCTCCCCTGACCAAACTATGGGGACCATACTTCCCAGATTGCGGCTACCCCCTATATTTTGAAGGTTAAAAATCCAAATATGTAAGAAAAAATATATGTTTATTCAGAGAAAGTATGTTTTTGTGTCTGATTTCGTAACTTAATTAATAGTTAGCACTAATTAATTAGCATATTTGAGGTCACCCCCAAGAACCATTAAGATTAACACTTAGTTCGTGAAAATCGGATCATTAGAACGAAAGTTATTCAGGGTGATATCTTTTTTTTTTGCGGACTGTACCTATTTTACACTTGTAATGAAGAATATGAATTAAGAGTGATCATTATTGAATACCCTGTGAAATTTCTACTTATCCCATACTAAAAGAATCTTATTGTTACACAAAAATTTCCATGCCTTATACAAGATGCAGAAATTTAAGAGAAAAAATTAGAAACCACTAATGTAACATTTTTTATTTTACACGGATAGGAATTTCAATGCTGTTGTGTTGCCAGCAGTATGTTCATCCAAAAGATAAAGAAATCCTCGGCTTTTATAATCTACATAAATTTCGTTATTAAACTTACCAAATTCTAATGTTTTTTTAAAAAATTTATGAAATTATTTTTCGTTAAAAATTTCACAATTAAAATTGTAAAATGGAAATTTGTTACCTAACGATTTTATGTCTCTTGTAAAAAGTGTTTTTTTTCTTGTTCACAACAGAAATAATCATAATTTCTTTTTTTTTAAATTCAACATTAAACCTAAATTACTTAACTAAAAATCGATCTTTTTTAGTTAAATAGTTTAGGTTACAATTTTGTGAATAACGAAAAACATATACTATTTGTTTTCTTGTTGCACCCTTCCTATTCACGTCTTTCCCTTTGCGAATATCTACGTATTACATGGTTTAAACCATTTTTCTTAGTAAACCTTTCTTTCATGTTCTTTCAGCTTATTCTAAAAATACAAGAGAGAGTATGGGTTCTTCATAAAAATAGACAGCGAAATTTTGTTTTATTCAATACTGAGATTATTGTCATAGATGTTAACGACGTCACTTTGTTTCAAGTTGTCAAAAAAATTAGCAATTTATTTTTGATAGTAGCAGTCCAGATAGTTACAATTTTCATACATGGAAAAAAGTTTATTCTTTTGTTCGGGTGATATCTTTCCTTATACATATGAAATTCATTCTTCAAAGCAGTACTTACAGGGTAATTCATATTAGCAATAAAAATCTTTTCCTGATCCCCATAATGAGTTCTTTCAGTGATGTAACGCTATCAATAATTCCTTTCATCCTCCAGTCGACAGAATCTCTCATTTTGAAAATATCATAAAACCTGCTATGCCCTTTAACGTGCTATACCCTTAACAATAATATTCTTCCATTTCTTTTGAAAAACCTTTAAACTACTGCAATCCTGTTGGTAGGAAGATATTTAAAAATTTGGTGTATCTGGTAAGAGCATATCAGCAAGTTATTTTAACACTCTATTTTCATATTCCTTATAAACTTTCTCAGATGACCAAGTTCTAGAATCAAAATCCAGCTTTCTGAGTATTGTCTTATTTTCCCTTTCGTATTTGGCTCTGACCATAGTCTGCTAGCTATAAATACTGCAGCTTTATGTTGTAAATTAGACGGCTCTGATATGTAATTAAGGAAATATCCATTTTCTGTGTGAGTCTCTGAATTTTCTGTCTTTTTTTCCCCCCACATTATAAAACTCATTTTTTTTCTTTTTATATCTAAAAAATATAGTTATTAATATTAATAAGAGTTTTAATCAGCATTAAAATATGATGCATCGCTTACATGCAACCTAATAAATATATCAAAGATCTTTTCGAAATAAAATTTCGTAAAGATTTTAAGAACTTTTCTATAAAAGAGTTCTTCATATCAATTTGCAGATTAGTTCCTGAAATTTTAAGTGAAAATTGATTATTAATGAAATTAGTTTAATTAAAAATCACACTAGCACTGTTTTTAGAGATTTTTTTTCACACCGAAATGACTTCAAATAATTAAAACTTCAAAATAAAAAAATAAAAAAAATTCTTATAAAATAAGAGGTTTATCTCAAATGGAAGTTTTTCCTTTATGACTCAAATACTTTAGCTGAAGAGGAATACATGTGCAAGATTTATCTAAAGTCAATGTCGATGAGTTGATCGATATATATGTTTATTGATCAGATCGGTACAACTCATTAAAAGTTTTCAAAACATGCTTCTTTGTGGATACATCATTTCCAAGGAAATTTCAACTCCAAAGGTTCGTGACTGGTAAAAAAATTATTCTGGTAATAATAAAAAGTGTTCTGATAAGTTATTTTAATACAAGAACGAAATGTGCTACAAATCTTTCACGAAAATGCATTTTTTAAGTTGTGTTTAAAAGTATTGTTAAGATTGTTTTTCTTATAAGGAATATTAAATTAAAGGATTAAACATAAATTTCAGGGCTAAGAAAACTAACGAAATTATTATTAGTGATTAAAAATTTGTTATAATACTGAAGTATTGAGTTGTCCATCGATATTTTTTCTTTAACGTAATAACTTATTCATTAATTCAAACACATAGCTACATAGCATAATATTTTTAGCTAATAAAAATTTCATAAACGAATAATCGCTCATTTTTCAAGCAACAACAAATACCAAGTTTATTTTTCGAGTTTATTCACTTCACCCACCCCAATTGGGCTGGGATAGCCTGGTTGGTAGGGCGTTGAGCCAGAGAGTTCGATTCCCGCAGCCGAAGACTCCCGTGTACAAAATGTGCCCCATTTTGTGTCATTTTGTCAAAATTGACTGGTGCTAAATTTGTCGGGGTCACACTGTCCTCCAAATTCGCATAACAAATCAATACATCTTGGGTAATGGTTAGAAGATTGATCGTGTCCTGGTTCAGGTCAAAACTACGATCGATAGATGGATGATGTGAGACTGTGTCCTCCCTGTAAAACGGGCTGTGACGTATGTCTGTGGCTGAAGACGTAGATGGAGCCACTGAAAAACAAGAAACGCCCTCTCTGCCTCAAAAATTCGCCTGATTCTCAAGCAGGCTTGCTGTGGTAAGTAGCTTAAGTAACAACAACAAAACTCCACTATTTCGTGACCAACGGTATGAAGGTGGTAACAAATTGAGAGTCGATAGTGTTTTCTTCCCAGGCTAGCAGGTACCCATCCATTTTAAGCTGGGTGGGGGTAAAATCACCACAGGATATCGCACCCCAGTTCTTTAAAATGATAGTTCAGTGCCTAAAGTACTGATCCACCGCGAGTTAGCTGTCTACTATTTTCTACTTTTGCACCAATTATGTGAGATCGCGAAAATTAGTTTTGCATAGAAAGTTTAATTTACTTAAGCCTTTCAGTCAGAGAAATAATTCGATTTGCTCTTTGAATCGCTCTCTTTACTGACACGTGATTTTATTTATTAGTTTACGCGGCGAATTAATTATGTGAACGCAATTTTCTTTATTTATTTCAACTAACCAAATCATCCTAATTATCAGTTCCTAAGTTAAGTTTTCTATTTAACCTTTTTCTATTTTTTTAAAACTCTAAATATTATGTTATCTTAAAAAAAAAATATGAATTTAGCTTAAAACTATACTTACAAAAATGCTCACGTCTCCCAAATGTTTTATGAAGTCTTAATTAACAAATTTTACGATTAGAATTGTAAGGCGAATATTTGTTTTTTACCAAAGGAATTTGTCTTTTTTAAATAGTGCATTTTTGCTCGTTTATAGTAAAAAATAATCTGGATTTCTTTTCCTTTTTTAAATCTAATATTTAACTTAGAATATGCTTAAACAATTTTTATATCGAAAGCTTTTGCAAGTAGAGAAATAAACGTGTAGATAAGAATTTTAATAGGTAAGAAAAAGGAAAAAAGTCTAAATTAGTTTTCGGCTCTTATTACATTTTCACTCAATCTAACTTGCTTCAGTTTGCTTGAAAATAAATCTCTAGTTAAATGTTGCGTAAATTTAATATCTAATGGATACAAAGCAGAATTTCAGTGCCTTCTGATTGAAAATCAACTTTAACCAGTTAAAAGCGTTTGACGTGTATACATTTAAAGTGTATTCTATTGCAGTGCGTATGATGCGTATGCTCGTCATTCAAAATTCAAAAAATTATTAACTCTCAAAACTCAAATTTTCGATAAAATATAATAAGAATCTTATTTGGTGGTAAGTTTTCTCTTTCTTACCACTATTTAGCCAAAAAAGGGCTTTTACTTGAATACGTGCCCTGTGTTATTAAGCATGTTTTAACATGAAAAAGCTTATTGTTAAGCAATTTCGGAATCAACAGCATGAGGTTCGAGATTTTTTTTATTCAAATTCATACTCCAGCCTGAAAGACAGAATGTTATATCCGAAGCATCTTAAATGTTTCGTTTTCAATATAAACATTCGTCTCTATCATCCTAGTCAGGATATTATTGTAATTATGTAATGAGTAATGCTTGTTCCTGAAATTTCCTGAAGGAAAATTTAAAATCTTTTCTTGGGGTGGTAAACGGTTTCTTTTTATGTTAATCAAGATCGATGTCAATACTTTGCATCTGGCTTTACGGTCAACTAGTAGTTGATTTGGCTTTCAAAATGTTACTTGTCGTCAATTTGTCACCGTTGTTAAGCAACAAACGTTCCTTTAGTGAAAACTGACTGAAGAGCGTGGATCACTTTCTTGTAAAAATTATTCCACCATTTTCAATTTATTTCAAAATAAAACAGCATCAAAGTCTGGAAAGTATATTTTGATTTCCTATAGTCCATTCTTGAAGACCACCATGATCTGTATTGATATAAATAAATTTTTGTATTAATTGATTTCAGCAAACAAACCGAGGCACCACTTTACGAATTTGTCAGCAAATTCAAATTTGTAACTTGTCAAAAAAGAAGCCACTGATTCCAAAAATATATATTAAAGCTCTGCCACTTCTTCTGGAGTAGAAGACCTGTAGTTGACAAATTTTTCAAAATATTCCCGTCTATGATTGCAAACGCTTTTTTCTCATAATAAATCTGAACAAATAGAAGAATCATCTTGATTGATTTCCAGTTTATTTGAACGTAGTCAAAATCCAAAAAATTATTGAATAATGGAAAAAAATATATTGATTAGTTAAATAATATTTGAATAAAGATTAAATTAAGTAATTTTGGTCTTTATTTCTCATTAATTAGTCAAGAATGCAATTAAAATGCGAAATTTCTTGAAATACTACTCAACAGTAATGGGAAGAGACTGCTGTAATCAATTACAACTGCTATTAACTACATATAAAAAGTACATGACATTAAACTACTTTAAATCTTAACCCCGTCATGATTGCATGTAATCATGATTACAAATTTATTACTAGTCTCAGTAACAAGTAACAATAAATTTTGACAAAAATTGCCCATGATTACTTGTAATCACAACAAAAATCGATTATAGGTGAACATGATCACAAGTAACCAAAATGTTTGTTAACAAGCATCGTGACTATAAGTAATCATAATGTACAATCACAAGCAATCATGATTATCAATGATCATAATTTAACGGTTTCAAGAACTCTAAAAACAAATAATTAAAACAAGCACACTTAAAATACTGAAAAATTGTAGAACCGTATGGATCGCATTCTCATAAAAGATACAAATTCATTTTATTATATTTAAAAATAAAATAGCTGATAAGTTTGAAAGAACAAAAACATTTTCTTATTTTCTGTTTTTGAATGCTTTCATGATTTCTACTGTTATATCACTATTTTTGTCAATACTGTCAGAATCCTCCTTGTATTCTGTGTTGTCGCCTTCAGCATGTTTGTCTAACATATAAAACAACGCCCACCTTTTATAGTCCGCAACAGTTTCGCTACAGTAATCCGAAAAAGGTTCGATGTTATCCAATTTGCATTTAAGTTTTACAGCTGTCCTTTTTGAGATAGAAAGCCATTTAATTAATTCATTCGGGTGGTAAAAATTAGGATAATCCTCATGCACAGCACGCACCAAAAATGCCATTCCTTTCTCAGAAGTCACAAATGAATTTTTGAAACGATTGACTTTATCGACAGAACCGAGGCACCACATTACGAATTTATGAGCAAATTCATATCTGTAATATTCTAAAAAAGATATTACTGATTCCAGGAACGTATTTTTAAATTCTGTTACTTCTTCTGGGGAACAAAAATTATAATTGACAAATTTCTCAAAATTTTCCCACCCTTGATTTTGAGCACTTAAATCCCATAATAAATCTGAACATATAGAAGAACCATCATCATCATCTACTTCGTGGATAAATGCTTTTTTGAATTTATAAATATCACCTTCATTTTCAAAATACCAATTCATGAAACGATCAATTAGATCATAATCACCCATGCAAACTAAAGACTTGTAGATTTTATTCTTGTCCAATATTTTCCCCTTAAATTCCCGAACTTCTTTTGCTGATTTAAAACTCCACGTGAATAGTGTTTCAATTGCTTGAAAATCATTTTCACATATCCAAGCTTTGCACAAATCCTGTCCGTACTCTACCATCACGCTGTACTTGAAGTGTTCGATGTCGTCACTTGAAGTCAGATACTTCGTCATTAAAGTGTCAATTAAACTCAGTTTGTTCGAACGCAAAGTCGAAAATAATCCATAACTCTTAATCATATTAAAAAGAATCTTTTTACTTTCTTTCTCAGTAGCGCATTTTAAAATCATACATATAGTTTCAACATCATCTACAGCAATAAAACGACATAAGAATATGCCTGAAGAATACTCTAAGAACTGAATCAATGATTTCTTTAATTTTAATGGGCTTTTCATCCAAATTTCCCTAAACACTTCAATTATAATTTCGTTCCCTTCTCTGATTTCCTCGAAAATACGTGGCATTATTTCAACAAAAGTATCCTCTGAAACGCAGTCCAATATTATACAGAATGTGGGCAAAAAGAATCTTTGCCATGGCCAATCATAAAATAAAGCTTTCAAAATTTTTTTTGAATGAGCTTGAAAAAACTCTTTTTGTTGATTTTTATCATTCAATTGTGATAACAAAAAACATAAACTATTCGTTTTATCGTTGCAGCTTAGATATTCATGTCTTTCCCAATCTGAATATTTACTTATGGCAAGGTTCAACCATTTTTCTAAGTATACAATTCTTTCATTTTCTTTCAGTTTATTCCAAAAATACTTGAGAGAGTATGGGTTTTTAGCAAAAATAGACAGTGAAATCATGTTTTGTTCAATACTAAGATCATTGTCATAGATGTTATCGACATCACTTTGCTTTAACTTGTCAAACAAATTTAGCAATTTGTTTTCCATAGAAGCAGTCCAATATGCAACTATGTGATAAGCATAATTTTTATAGATGTAATCAAGTTCATTCTTTTTGTCGGTTGATATCTTACCCCATAGATATGGGAGGCATTCTTCAAGGCAGTATTTACAGGCTAATTCATATAAGCAATTAAAATCTTTTTGCTGATCTCCATTATTAATGAGTTCTTTCAGAGATGTTACGTTATCAATTATTCCTTCCATTGTCCAGTACACTGAACCTCCCATTTTGAAGATATCATAAAATCTGCAATATCCTTTGTCCTCATTCGGAACAATTTCTCCATAACAGTAATATTCTTCGATTTCTTTTGCAAAACCTTTGAACAACTGCAATCCTATTGGTAGAAAAGTTTTTGAAACTTTGCATTTTAGTGTATGTGGCAAGACCATATCAGCAAGTTTTTTTAACACTCTATTTTCATATTCCTTGTAAATTTTCTCAGCTGACCAAGTTCTAGAATCGAAACCATAGCTTTCTGAATATTGTCTTATGTCTTCTTTTATATCTAATTCTGACCATAGTCTGCTAGCTGTAGACACTGCAGTTATATGTTGTAAAGTAGGTGGCTCTGATATATAACTAATGAGACATCCGTTTTCTGTGTGCTCCTCTGTGTCTTCTCCCTTGCTTTTTTTCCACATCATAAAACTCATTTTCCTTCCTTTTTATATCTGCAAAATATAGTGTTCAATATTGATAAAATATATAAAAGTAAATAAATATTATATTATAAATGAAATATAAGTAGTAAAATATGGTGAATCGTTTACATGCAACCTGATTAATATCTCTTACGCCTATACGAAATAAGCTTATATGAACTTTTTTTATACAAGAGTTTGATAATTTATAGAATTATTCCTCCATTTTTAATTGAAAATTGATTACAACTGATAATAATTTTTTATCAAAATTACACTGCTATTGCTTTCTTAGACACTATTTACTCTGAAATAACTTCAAAATAATTCAATAGTTCGAAAACAAGAATTAAAAAAATCTTCTTTAAAAAAAGTCTCATCCCAAATGTCTTTCTTATGGATCAAATACCTGGATTTAGTATGAAGTATATTAACAAGGTTTCATGAAAATCTTTATTTATCAGATCAGTATGAAACATTAAAAGATTTCAAAATAATAAGATTTAATAATTGCTTTCAACAACATTTCCAGAACTCGTCATGATAGGTCTCTTCTGGAATGTTTTTTAAATCATTGGTATAAGCTTCATGAACTTCGTCAGCTGACCAAATCGATGTCCTTTCATTGGACTCATCAAGTGTGGAAACAAAAGCTTGCATCGTAGAGTGGCTGCAGAACCGTTGGCAGTTAATATTGGTCAGTAGTTGAATGACGAACATGGTGAATTTGCAAATTTACAATCGCCCACTTTGTCCAGCTGGAACTTTTTTGAGTGTTTAATGCTTGCTTTAATTAATGTGCTAAACAAATGTAATTTAACTGTCTGACTTCAAGACTTTAGTCATACAGGTAGCATCACATTTCGTTGCAAATGTTCTCCAAAATTTTTAAAAATTAATTTTTGATTAGATATGTTTAATAAATTAAAATGTTTTAAAATAGGCTCTTTTTGACCAGATACATTACTTCCATTGAAATTCCCAGGTTTAAAAAACACGCAAGGCTCTTTCTGACTAATAGAAGGTTTACAATATTTGATATTGTCGTCCTGCCAGAACTTTTAGGAATGTTTAATGTCAGCTTTGTTAGAAACATTAACATGGATGAGTTCAAGAACTCAGTCACATGCATTGCTTCACACTTTCGTCGTTGATGGCATTCTACCACCAGTTTCATCGTTTATCTGCGTAAAACTTTCAAAAATTGAATTGCACCTGTGATAAATTCTGTCACAAGTTTCATTTCCCCCAAAAATTTAATTCTGTACCATTCAAAATTTAGTAAAAATTACACGAGCATTATTGGTGATCATCCCAATAAAAGCATCACTTCTGTCCTTATACAATCGTATTTCGGTGCATGATCGTTTATCGTAAAATATTATAATTGGTTATTGAATTTTGTGTGATGTAAAAATAATGTTTATAGAAAACTCCTTATCATTTTAAGTTTTTTCTAACTACAAAAGTAACTTAGGAAATTGCTTGAAATTTCTTAAATGTTTAAGATATTCGCAAATCGGACTTTTTATTAGATTCACAACAAAATTATGAAAATTTGTTTTACTTGTGCAGTATCAAACTGCTCTAAGTATTTATATATTAGTGCAGTTTTCAAAGAATTTTTTTCAAATTTTAAAAAATACTATTTTGTAATTAATTTTAAATTGCCCAAATTTTTTTTCGTATTGAATATTTTTAAAGTTATGGCAAAAACTAAGAAGTAAGCAAAAACTAAGAAAAACAAAATGAAATTTTTATAAAAAAAAGTCCGTATTTCTATAAATATTTAAGTCTGACTTACGAAATTTTATGTAATTATTTCAAATAATAACCAAAATAATTTTTGAAAGTTATAAATGTATTGCTACATTTTGGACATAGGGCGTTCAAAATCAATATTTTCCTTTTGTAATTCATTGTTGGTCCCTCAAACCTTTAAAATCTTAAAACTTTATTTATAAGTATCAGAAATTGCATGATCGAAAAATTTCCGAATTTATAAAATGATTCTTTAAGTATCTCGTGAGAAATATGAAGAAAAGTTATTAGTATAAAAGTGTTTCCATTATTTTGTCCATCCCTCTGTGTTTTTGACTTAATTTTTGATGACGTTTTTTTGAAAACCGTGTATTTAGATTTGCAATTATGTGGGGGCCTTAGCAGAGCATTTGGCTATCAAATTAATCTGTATATCAATAGTCTTACAACTAACAGATAATCCTGCAAGATTATTGTAAAAATACAAACTCAACATTGAACATTTTTCGGAATCTTAATCTTAAAAATAATCAAAATTTATATTAAAAAAAAATTCGATTATTGTTTAAGAAAGCAATAGAAAGGCAATAATTCAAAACACTTTCAAAGCATTTTGAATTTTTCAAAATAGGAAAAGACAAAAAGTGAAAAAGGAAAATAAAAATTTCAAAATTTTCGAATGCTTGCCTAAATTATCCTAAAAATGAAAGGTAGCAATAGAGAAGAATTCGAATGCAAAATTACACAGTATATCTATATTATTCATATCAATATTATATTATATATTATTCATATTAATATTATATATATATGTAACGTAAAAAGCTTATATTATTTCCCTGCTCGGTCCGACTGCATCATTTTACATATATATATATATATATATATATATATATATATATATATATATATATATATATATATATATATATATATATATATATATATATATATATATATATATATATATATATATATATATATATATATATATATATATATATATATATATATATATATATATATATATATTATATATATATATATATATATATCATGTATCAAAATTATTATCAATTAGAGAAACTCAACACTTAATATTTTTTAAATCTTAAAATCTGAAAAAAAAAACTTAAATTATGATTTTAAAAAACAAATGCTTATTGTTTAAGAAAGTAATAAAGAAGCAATAATTACCTTTTAAAGCCTTTCTGAATTTTTCAAAATGGGAAGATATTTTTACGTGGTAAGGTATCAAAATGTGAAAATAGAATGAGAAACTTTTAAAAATGTCGAATGCTGATTTAAATTATCTTAAAAATAAAAAGTAACAATCGAATTTGGCTTCCAATTTACGCTGTATATCAGTAGTTTCACAATTAACAGATATCTTCCTTTATCTGTAATTTACGGGAAATAAAATGTATTGCTTGAATCTTTTTTTTTTATTTATTATTTTTATCAACATTATCGTTGAAGAAGTTTTAATAGGTGATTGAAAAAATGAAATAAGTGTTGAATAAATGGACGCCTGATATGCATTACAATAATATCAAGTTACAATAATTTCTTCTTGTTATGTTCTTAGTTTTCTCCACTTTTTTTATTTATTTATTTAAAACTGTTATCTTCATAAATTTTAAAATAACAATGTATATATACTTGTTTTGTGAATTCTCATATTTTAACCTTAAGTTATTTTCCTAACAAAAATTAGAATTTATTTTACTCATTTCTAGTTTAAATTTACTTACCTATTTTTTTCTCGACTTTTAAACTTATGTTTAAGAAAAATGTAATTTTATTATAAAAGATGAATTAGAGTAATTATAAAATAGTGAAATATACGGAAATGAGCATTTGTCATTCAGAATAATGCATTAAAACTAAAGAATAATTATTCAAATTACTCTTGAATAATAAGTAAAATTTCGTTCATTAGTCAGAAATATTTTGCATAAGGATAAAATTATTCTATATGAACTATCTTTATTTCTCATTCATTAGTCAAGAATAAATTCAAAATGAATAATTTCTTGAAAAAATACTGCTCAATAAAAATGGGTGCGACTACTGTAATCGATTACAACTGTCATTAACTACAGATAAAACTATATAGCGATAAACTATTTGTAATCATTATTACAAGTACTCTTGAAACAATTATTTCTGATCATAAGTGGTTATTATCGCTTGCAATCAGAACAAGAAGCGATTATAGGTGACAAGTACACTGGTGTGCAAAACTTAAGCAACAAGTGCGTTTTTTGTCATAACTCTACAAGAAATCATCCGATTAACATGAAATTTGAATATGACGTACTTTATTTTGTACTTAAACGATGGTAAAAGAATAATGGAGCAGAAATGAATATAAAGCTTAAAGTAGGGTATGGAACAAAAAAGGCTTTATTTGACATATAGTGGCGTTACACATGATTGCCTGAAGAAGCGTAAGTACAACTGGCAGATGTTCCCTAGTATGGGATATGCCCTCCCCTTACTGTAATTGTTGCTTGGCATCGTCTCTCCATGCTAAGCACCAGATTACCCAGGAAATCTTGCGGTAAACGTCTGCATTCCTCCTTTAACGCATTTTTCAGCTGATGGGTGTTACCAGGAGGATACTGTCGTGTCGCAAGACGTCTCCCTAATGCATCCCACGCATGCTCTATGGGATTTAGATCTGGAGAGTAAACTGGCCAATCCATTCGTGTGATATCTTCACTTTCTAGTAGCTCTTTAACATTAGCAGTACGGTGGGGCCCGGCATTGTCATCCATAAAAATGAAGTCTGGTCCAATGGCCCCTCGGAACAGACGCACATGGGGTAGGATTACCTCATTGCAGTAGCAGTCTCCAGTTACAGAACCTCGGTCGAAGATCTCAAGTCCGCCCGTTCAACATAATGCCACCCCAGACGACAACTCCAGGACCACCGTAACGATTTCTTTCCGCGATGTTATTGGGATGAAATTGAGCTCCAACCTCTCTCCAGATCAACTGACGTTGAGAATCGCTTGTAGCACTAAAACGACTCTCATCTGTGAAGAGGACGCGACTCCATTGATGAGGTGTCCAGGTTTCGTGTTCTCTGTACCACTTTAAACGGTGCCGCCGATGGCTAACTTTTAAAGGTATGCAGCGCTTAGGACGTCTAGCAAAAAAGCCACCTTTGTGAAGGCGTCTGGCCATTGTAAATCTTGATACTTGTCGTCCTGTGGCTGTGCACAGTTGCTGAGAAAACGGCTGACTGAAAATGGTTTCTTTTCGCCTGGAGGACAATGTAACGGTCATCTCTTTGTGTTGGTTTCCTTGGACGTCCACCACCAACCTTCCGAACAGCTGTACCAGTAGTTTTAAAGGCATTCCAAGCATGAGAAACAACACTTTTGTTGATCCCGAACTCTTCGGCGACACTGGTCACACTACGCCCCTCCTCAAGCTTCCCAATCATTCTTCCTCGAGTAAAGTCGTCTAAATGATTTCTTGAAGACTTTTACAAAACAAATCACTTGCACTTGCAGCGAATGTCTTCAACTACGGTGCTCTTCATCCTTTCATCACAGATTTGACTCTGCTCGCCGACCCACAAGGTTTACATACACTTACATCACCTACGACGTTTTATTTCTAAAATTTGCACACAAATAATCTTTCTACTGAATTACGTGCATATTATACTGCAATTTCAATACTTTGTTGGGGAGCTGTGGCTGAAAAACCACTTGTTGCTTAAGTTTTGCACACCAGTGTAGTTAATGACAAGTATATAATGACAAGTATTACAAGTAGTCTTAGTAACAAGCAACAATTACTTCTGATAAAAAGCGATTATTATCTCTTCTAATCGCAACAGGATGCGGTTATAAAGTGAACATGATTGCAAGTAACCTAAATCTTTCTTTGCAGGTTATGGTGACTGTATGTTATCATAATGTACAGTCCGAAGCAGAAAAAAAGATATCACATGTAGCCAACCAAAAGATATTGGCCCACTTTCATTCTAATGATCGGATTTTTCACATACTAAGTGCCAATCTTAATGGTTTTTTGAGGTGATCTCAAATATGCTAATTGCTTAGTGCTAACTAATAATTAAGTTACGAAACTGGACATAAAAACGTACTTTCTCTGAATAAACTTATATTTTCCTTACATATTTGGATTTTTATAATCTTTAAAATATGGGGCGTAGCCACAATCTGGGAAAATGTGGTCCCCATAATTTGGTCAGGAGAGCGATTCAAAGTTTGGAAACCGAAACTGTTGCACCTTGTTCGTAACACAGCGTTTGCTGTTAGGGCGATTTCAATTGTATCATGAAAGTAGATATTATTTAGCAAACCGAATTAACATAAAATGACTGTTAGTTATTATCAGTGATAGTCACATTTATTGACGCCTGGTGGCTGAGTGGTATCGCTTCGCGCTCCCGTGCCACAGGTCCCTGGTTCGATCCTCGGGCCGGGCAAGGTTGACTCAGCCTTTCATCCCTTCAGTGGGGGATGAAAGGCTTTCATCCTTTCACCCGGGTCGATAAATGAGTACCAAGCATGCTTGGGAACTAAACACTGTGGGTTTCGCGTTCGACTGACCCACCTAACCGGAACATCTGCTCCTGCACCCCAGAGCCCAAAGGTCAAGAAAACAGAGATGGGCACAGTAGGCATTGGCCCTCTATGAGCTGTCGCGCTGCTGAGTTTTGTATAATTTAGTCACATTTATTATTACTATTGGTGTCATTTTTATTATGTAGCCTAGTACTATGGATGGTGTTTTCTACACTAGGGAACGTTGCAAGCTCCATACCGCCAATACTTCCGGGTTACTGTTTCCGGTGTATTTTAAAGCCATTTGGCTCACAGCTTGATCATTGTGCTTTGAGATTCTTTCAAACGTGGTATTTGATTACTTATTACTTGTGTTTACAATGCTAACAATACTTGTATTTACAACGCTTAAGGTGCTATCACTAACGTAAGATGGTGCACAGCTTTCAACAAGAACAAACAGCAATAAACAAATGGAAAAAGGCCAAATCAGGATTGACAAAAAAGCGGGTTATTCAAAATCTAACAACCATGTCACCTTTTTTAACAATATATCTATAAATAACAAAAGCAAATTTTCATTTCAAACTCACCAGAATTACTTAATAACATTAATATCTTCTGAAATACATCAGATTTAAACTCAGAAATTATCTAATTTATTTCTTTTATTGAAAACAAAATTATCCGTTTGAAAATATCGCCTAGCAGAATAAGCTGTAGTAAGCAGTTGCAAACTTTCTAACAGGAACTAAAGTAGGTATTGATCTAGAGATTGTTATTGTTTACATTTATATTAAAAACACCATCCATAGTCATATTTTTTACTTTAATTAAAAAAAATCACGTTCATTCAGAGAAAAGGTGTTCTTGTGTTTAATTTCGTTATCTGAAATATCGTTTGCACAAATTAATTAGCGTATTTGAGGTTAATCATTTGAATCATAAAGATAGACACTTATAGTTCCTGAAATTCCGATCATTTGAACAAAAGTTATTCAAGGTAATGCCCGCATTTTTGCAAACTGTACATCGAAATAGTTGCATCTTGTTTTTAACAATGCGTTCGCTGTTAGGGGGATTTTCCTTGTGTAACGTAAGAAGATATTGTTTAAAATCTAAAATCAGGCAAATATCGAAAGAAAAAGGACACTAAGCACAATCAATACGTCAACCAATCCACTTCTGCTGCTCCGAAGAAGATGGATTGTAACGTAAAAGTGTCTCTTCACGCTTCCGGTGAAGAATTTATACTAGAATGACCTTCTGTATGACTTGACGTTTAATTACAAAATTTTTCAACCATTTATAATGTCTATTAATTTTATCTCATGGAATTGTCGTGGTATAAGAAATAAGCTTTTAGATATCAGGGATATTATTTGTAAATATTAGCCTGTATGTTTCGCTCTGCAGAAAACTCATTTAATGTCATCTCATAGTTTTAAATTGCGTAATTACTCTTGCGCTCCCGACAAAATTTCGATTATGGAAATCATCCTCATGGCGGCGTAACAATTTTAACTTCAAAAGCTTTTCAATCAGCTCACCTTTCATTATCAACCTCATTACAGGCTACCATAGTTCAAATCCATAAAATTGTTCTCCTCTCAGTCTGTCTATCTACCTCGTCATGTACCCATTTCTCAAACAGATTTCAACTCACTGATAGTTCAGTTACCTTCGCCTTTTATTTTGCTCGGAGATTTTAATAGTCATAGCGAATTGTGGGATAGTTCCGCCTCCGATGACTGGGGGCGTAAAATCGAACAACTCATCCATGACCATAATCTCTGTTTGCTTAATAAAGGCAAAGAAAGTTACTTTAATCCACCTAGTGGAATGTCTCATTCCATTGATCTTGCATTACGTTCACCCACTATCTTACCTTCTATAAACCTTTCTGCGAGTTAAAATCTTCCCAACAGTGATCAATTTCCCCTCATTGTATCATATTTTGCTTCTGTTCCCATGAGTTCATGACCATCAACTTTCATATTTCATCGAGCTGGATATGGAGAATATGATAACTCGTAATACTATAAGTGCTGCTGTTAATAATGTTACATCTGTAATTTTCCAAGTGGCAGAAGAAAATATTCCAAAGTCGTCAAGTTCACTTCCTTGCCACCGCAAGTCGAAGTGGAATGAGGAATGCGCAGCTACCTACAAAGAGCAGTGACGCTTGTGGAACATCTTCCGCCGTTACCCTTACACTCTTAACCTTATAGCCTTTAAATGGGAAAAAACTATATCACGAAAGATCAGACGCAAAAGTCAAAGAGAATCTTGGTCCCATTATGTCTCGTCCATAACATCTTCTACATCTCCCAGAGAAGTCTGATCGAGAGACAAGCGAGTTAGCGGCATATATCACGAATTTCAATTTCCGATATTTCAGAACCGGTACCATTTACTTTTCTCCTGCAGACGTTTGTAATATGCTTGATGATGCATTTGCTGCTGTCTCGAGAGTTACAGTAAATCGTTTCAACACCATAAGCAGAACGTCGAAAGGAATAATATAATTTTCAAATCGCGACGCCTCTGTCAATATAACAGTGATTTTAGATTTACCGAATTACAGAGAGCACTGTATCGAAGTAAAAACACAAGCCCCGGTCTCGATGGTATTACGTATAACATGCTCCCCGTAAATGAGGTAATGACAAGGTATGTGTAAGCTTGTTACAATCAAACCACTAGGCCTATACTTTGCTGCTTTTGATGTGGAAAAAGAAAACACGGTATCAGGGGCAACTTCATACGCTTCAAAATATTTTACTTATTGTGCGTTACCTGACGTTCAGTGAAAGTTTTCCAAGCCTTAGTTGCTTTTTTAATTGTATTACAAAATTTAAGAAATCTAAGAACATACCATCGCGATACCGACCCGACAGCTAATTTACATTCCAGCGGCTTTTAGCGACTTGCACTTATTTTTGAAGATTTTTCTCTTGGTTGTAGTTGGTCACAATTATATTGCAATCTTTTATTTCTTTTAGAATTTGTAACCCAAACTGAAAAAGAAAAAAAAATTAATAATTAAGTTTTTTCTCGTTAAATTTTTATTTGAGATGCCAAATAGGTTTATTATTAGTTTATTGGAATCACATACATTTGCAGGCTTGTGTGCTCAATTTAGGCTTATAAACCTTTGTCATATAAAAGGACATATAGCATAATAAGAAAGACAGCACGAAGACACATTCATGGTAACAGCGGGATTCGAACCCGCTACATCCACGCTTTGCACCGCTCGGCCAGGGAGACCCCATTAAACGTGAGAGCTGGTCGTTAAACGCTGTATTGAGGAATCGCGACCCAGCATTCTCCTCACTTTTCAAATTATTATTGGCTTTTTTTCGAAATTAATTGGAATATTTTAGACAAAAATTCCTATTTTATCATTCAAAACATAAACAATATACACACCAAAAATTATTTTTTTAAAACATTCCTCATGTTCATGCAGTTAGAATTTTTAATCATTCCTCTTCAATAGTCCCTTTCATGTGTGTAACACGTTCCAGACCCCCAAAATAGAAGTATTGTTCGTTACTTTGATATTTAAGCATTATTTCAAATGAAATACATAATGAGATTTTTGTATTCGTATAACAAGATTATTCAGTTCGGAGCCGCGGAACTAATTTTCTTTGAATGAGAATCAAGAATTCAGAGCAATTTTCTCTAAGAGAGCAAGTTCGGTGAGCAAAAATATTATCCTGAATAACTTTTGCTCTAATGATCAAGTTTTCACTGGATAATAAAATTTCTAAAAAGCCTTTTTAAACCTTCATTTCTCTAAAATTATTCGGCCGATTATGTTCAAGGTTTGAGTTTGTCATTTAAAATAATATAGCATAAAATAGCGTAAAATTTGTATTCCATACAATTCAAAATTTTTCGACAATTATTAAATAAATTGATAAATAATTACTGAAAATAATTTTTAAAGTTTTATTTCATTTGGATAAACACATTTCATAAAAAAATATTTCATAATCAAAAAATTTTCGATTTACTTAACTCCTCAAAATGTAACGAAATACGCAAAAAGTAAATTTAACATTAAAGGGACCAAACTTTCCACTCTCCTTGAACTAATGGGACTATATTTTCCAAATTGTGGTTACTCCGTCCTATACTTTGATGTTCAAAATTCCAAATCGTCGGAAAAAAGGCGTGTTTATTCAGAGGAAGTTCATTTTAATACCCTTAAAATATTATCGGCGATAACTAATTTGTTTATCTGAGATAAGGCATTTAAATTATTAGTATTGATAGTAGTTTGCGTAAATCCAATTTTTCGAGCAAAGACAGAAGTTGAAGTCGGTGAGGTGTTATTCAAGTTATTAAACTTTTCAGTAAATATGAATGAAACCTGTAGAAATTAAGCAACTATCTTCAGAAATTCTTCTTGCGCCCACTGTTTTAAAAACATTATTAACTTATTATTTTAATGGTCTTATAAAATTAAGCTGATTTGACGCAATTTCCAAAATTGTAGCTTACAATTTATCCCCCCCTACACATAATTTAATGATTTAGAACACACATAAATTGAAAAACAATCGTATTCTAATCAAAACAAACCTGTTACGATAATTATCAAATTGTAAACCATATAAACTTTCCTAAATTTGCGAAAAAACAATAAAATAGGTTTTAAAAATAGCAAAAAGTGTAGCTATGAACTTCAAAGTCAAAGACAACACTTTCAGCATCTGTTACAGCTTTATAACGTGGTGTCTGTATCAGAAGAGAAGAGCTGCATGCCTGCCTTTCTCCTATGTGTATAGTTTTGCAATCCATCGAAAGAAACTTTTTTAAAAGAATTACGATGCTGCTTCCCATCAGATATATATATTCAAATAAATGTAATTTATATCAGCATTACCTTAACCTACCAGTAGTTTTTAAACGTTTTTCACATTCTCTTAAAGCATTTTTCTGTTAGAAGAAAAATAAATAAACTGTTACATTGGCGTCGCTTGCAGGGGGGTTGGTGGGGACTAGTCCCCCTCAATAATTAGAAATCTCTAAAAGTCCCCCTCAATAATTCAGACAAATAAAGAAAATGTTTATGAATCATCAATTGTTGTTATATGCCATTAAGGCAAGGGAATGAGCTTCGTTTTGTTTTCCAGTGGCTATGGCTAAGAATTCGACTTCTGCTACACACATACGTCACACCCCGTTTACAGGGGGACCCTATTATATCTCCATTCATTCATTCACAGATAGTAATTTTGATCTGAACCAGAGAACGATCAATCTCCAATTCAGTACCCCGAGAGGTATGATTTGTTTTAAGAACATGGAGGACTTTGTGACCCGAATAATTTAATGGGCGCCAGTCACCATTTACTACAAGGGGAGTCTTCGATTGTATCATATGTGTCCTCTATTTAAATTTATCAAAATTAAAGACAAGAAAGAGATAAAGAAATTTTTTTCCTCAGATATAAGACTTTCTTATGAGTAAAAATTTTGTTTCTTATTTCAGTTTAGTTTCTTACTTAAATTTTGTTTCTTAAATTAAATTTAGAGAACTTTTGTAACTATGTCCAGTATTCCAGCATTTCGTCCCTCTCAAAAATTGGATGCATGCGACGCCCATGAACTGATAAGTTACATAACAATTGCATAAATACAAACAACTATCGTAATATTGACATAATACTAGCATTATTCAATCACATATTTCTTTCCTATTCAGTTATTCGATCTCAATTTTCCATGAAACACAGAATGATGTATTGATTCATTTTAAATATCTCAAATTGCTATAGCATAACGAATCAAATTCGAAAAGTTATTCAATAACATGATCTCCTATTTCACAGACGGTCGCTGAATTCCAAATACCAACATTACAGAATAGTCTGAATTATTTGTAACGGCTTGATTTTCACGAAACATTACAAAACGACACAGGTTTTTTTAATTATTGTTCTTGTAGTATGTTTTGCGTGGTTTATAAAGAACGATTTCTTCAAACTTTTGATACTCAAATTAGTTTTGAGCATATGGACAGAATGAACTATTTGACTATTGTTGCAGTTTTAGTGGTGGTTTTAGACAGATCTTGTAAGCATAAAACCTTTTATTTATATTTTATTTTATAACCGCCGTTCAACAGCCGACACAATTTTTTAGTTTTCTACTATTAATGTTTAACTCCGTAGCCTTGTAATTTTGAACTCAATCCAGAAAACAAGGACACTCCTGGATTAAGTATTTGGAGATATTTGCCTTCGCGGAAATCTTTTTGGTGCAACTATCCCACGTTTGCGTTACACGAAGAGGAAAACCTCCCACGGTTAGTCTGATTTTAAGGGGACTCTAGCCCATGATCCGTCTACCACTGAGAAAATTTTGCATCAGCGATGTGATCGGTGAGAGCCGGATGCGGTATTAGTTTCGACTCGCCATCGCTGGGATTCGAACTCGGGTTACCTCATTGGGAGGCCATTCTGTGAGCCACAACAGCACTTTCATTTGTATTTAAAAATACCTCACCACATAATAATGTTAATTTTAATGTCCAGCAATTTTTTTAAGCAGACCTATCGAATTCTCAGAATGATAGTCGAAGATTTTACCCAACCACAAAAGCCAGAGATGTATTTCAAATACTAATTATGTTTTAACGTTTGGATTAAAACGATATTGCTCACCACGACGTTAAAACATTTCAAACAAGTAAGTGAGTCATTGTAAGCATGATAAATGCCGGCAAAATTGTTTATTTATGATGTTTTTGCTTAGTCAAAATGGATCTATAAATAAACATTTGTTCGTTCAAATTGCATTTTGTTTAGGAATCATTTTTTAATAGTCATGTGTGTTATTGGAAAATATTGTATAATCAATTATCTATGGAAATGACTTTAATTAAAATAACAGTTATATGAGTCTTTAGTTAAGTTCTAAATTTCAAAAATGCAAGCTTTGCTTTAAGTTGTAAACAGCAGGGAATGGGTAATTCAATAAAAAAATTATTGTCTTGAGCATCATTATCGGCAGAACTGCTTAACTTAGTTTTAAGATATTACTCTCATTCACTACCATTCGCCAATCCTTAACAAATGTATTCTAAGCAAGTTAAATTTTCGAAAAGCATTTACAAGTTCATCTGTAAAGGATAAACATCAATGAATATGTATAATTTGCTTATGAACTTAGGAAATTATTTTTATATACAGATTGTCTCTAAAATATCTCACCAAAAGTGAAGACTGTGGAACTGATGATTTAAATGCGCTATTTTTACAATGAAGTAGAAAATAAAATAGTTAACTCAAAAGGGACATCTATGTATTACCCTTGTATTAAACAAAGATAAAGGATACTCGATTTAATGTTAATCCAAAAAAATAATAAAAGACGTTTTAATTTTAAAAAAAATAGAAAAAAGTTTTAATTAAAGGGATTTTCTTTTTTGGAGCTATCAAATTTGAACGAAATGGGATGAATTTTTTCTTAGAAATGGTAATTTAAAAACAAAAATTTAGATAATTTCTTAAAAATTAACTTTAATGATTATATTTTTTTTCTTAAACTATATTGTTTAAAAAAGAACCTAGTAAAAATTTCTTTTTAAAACTTATTAAAGCTGCAAAATTTGTATGAAGCATCAGTTTCAAAATTTACCTTGTTTAATTCAGTTTTTATTTTAAGTCACAAACATTTTGTCCACAAACGTTTGATTTGACCATTTGATAGAGCTAAATGTGATGCTTGACTTATATTTTAGTCATTTATGGGATAAGTGCATTTTAGTTTAAATAACAGGTAAGTGTAATTTGTCCATGAGTTCTCTATATTTCAATATTTTGCTTTTTCTAAAAATCGATCCGGATTTGTTTGCTACGCATATTTAATTTTACAAAAAAATAAATAAAATAAAATAAAAACAATAAAAAAAATTTTACACTTGTAACGAGTAATACCACGAAACTCAATTTGTTTATCAAATAAATAAATATTTTGCATAAAACGCGAAAATAATTTTTTTGATACTGGAGTATATTAATGTAAACTGATAAAATGCTTAATTTATTTACTACAAAATGTTTGACTTCATTTAAACTAATAACTTATTGTAAATGTACTTTCTATGCAAATAATATTTTTTCTTAATTCATCAATAAATTATGCCAGACAACTGATCAATAATTCCTCAACTCTGATATGTAATAACACATAAAATAAATACCATTGGAGTGTTGTTTATGCAACTCTAAGTCACAAGCTCTTTTTATTTTTTACACAGGTTTCATTCACAAGTAAAAATATCAAAGTATTAGCGCAGTTCTATCTAAAACACTTTTATATGTTGTTATATGTTATAACTTGTTAAGATATATCCAAATAACGAAACTTATCGATTGTATTTATAAAATATTTTCCAAAGCGCGGCAATGTTAAAAAATAATTTTTATCCACCATTTGTTATCATTCATGACTATACGGTACACAAAAGTATCTATAAGTGATTATTGCACGGAATTATTATTCATTTATGTTGTTTCATTTTTAGGTGAAGTTTTTGCACAATATCCACCATTCTGCTCTCCTCCAAGATGTCCTCCGGGATGTTTCGTTCAACGGACTTACTCTGGACCTTGTCCTGGGTGTGACTGCCCACCTCCACCGCCTTTCATGCCACCAGGTCTTTAAAAGATATTTTATTTCTGTACTTATTCCTCTTAAGTACTTATACTTCTATACATATTGTCCTTGCATTCATACCCTTTGAGTACTTATGTACTTATTGTTCTTGCACTTACACCTCTTAAGTACTTCTACAATTATTATCTTTGCACTTATTCCTCTTGAGTACTTATACTTCTGTAATTAGTGTTCTTGCACCCTTTCCTATATTCCTTGTTTTACCATTACCGGTTTTAATTGATTCCCAGAATCTTTAACAAATATATATTTTTTAAAATATTTTTTCTTGGTTTTGATGAAACAATTTCAGATGCTCTTGTCTCTGCCGAGTGTCATCTCTACAGCTCACAATAAATGCTTTTGCAAAACGATTTCATGCTAAATCTTTCTTTTATTTACATTTTTATTTTTTATTATTTTTTTTATTTCCAATGGCGCATTAAAAGACAATTGAGCATCAAAAAGATAACTATAGATCTATAAATAAGAGGAAGCAATCCAGTAGCGTTCCCAGACAGATTTCCGAGGGAGAGCGAGACTCCTAGACAGGTGAGGCAAGTCCATTACCTCGTGGAGATCACACAATGTACAAAAGGGATCATGAACCACGTCGATGCGACATAGATGTTTTTTCAGGCAATCGTGGCCAGTTATCAGACGAAACATGGCGGCAGATTTCATCCTACGCCACTGAGGGACATTGAAAATCTGTTTAAACCGTGGTTTATTGGAATTACGATTTTCCAGTTCTTCATGAAAAGAGGCCCTGAAGATGTTCTTTATGAGACTTTTGACATTATAGAAAGGGAGTCTGGAATTAGATCTCTGTTCACGCCAAATCTTTAAAGCAATATAACTTCTTTTGTGTTAGATACTGTAGTCTGAAGAGAAGGAAAGTGTCATTTTAAAAAGTGAGGAAATACGTGATTACCTAGTAACTGTGAGGGAAGGGTATGCGTAGACAAAATATTTACAAAGACATACATAAATTAATTATTTAAAACTGATCTTTCAAATTTATCGGATGTCAGAATTAAAATTCTGTTAGGAGATCTTGCGAAAAGCATATTTGGCTATAAGTTATAGCCCGGACTTTGATGACCTAAAAAATCCCAATTAATGCCTTTAAAAAGTGCAAAAAATGCCCTTAAAAATGCAAAAATTGAGCTAAAAATGCCTTATGACATGACTTAAATAAAGTAAAAATATTGAACTAAAGCAATGTTTTACTCTTTAAAATTGTTATGAGTCATTTCAAAAAATATAAAGTAAGGCAATACTTGTTCTACGTTCATTAAAGTTTGAAAAATATGTTTTATATCCTAAAATAACGAAAAAAAAGAAAAATATATTGACTCCAAGACATTTTCATTTTGTATAGAAACTTTAATGAATATAGCAACTTCCATCTCTTAGATCGGACGTCGTCGTCAAATGTCCTTGTTCTATTCAACAGAATATGGACTGAAACAATTATAATGGCAATGGCATTAAACAATTGTGACACCAATTTTAATACCAGGTAAAGACGATAACGATCCAGTTAACTATAGCCCGATAACGTTAACCTTTTGCCTTTTCAAAACGTTTCAGAGGATGGTTAACTATCGACTGGTGTATTACATTGAAAAAAGTGTGTCATATCAGATATTCAAAGTGACTTCCATAAGGGCCGGTCGACTGTAGACTATATTATCGAACTGGAATCCAGATTTAGTAATGTCTTTGCCCGGCGGAATCATCTTGTGTCTGTCTTCTTTGATATTGGGAGTTCATATGATCGGACTTGGCATTATGGAATTCTCAAGACACTATTTGACATAGGACTCCGGGATCATTTACTTATTTTCATCAAAAATTTATTGCTGAGGTTCTATTTTCGTGTTAAACTTGGATCTACATTTTCTGATCCTTACATTCAGGGGTAGGGCGTCTCTTAAAGTAAAATTTTAAGTGTCACATTATTCATCATACATATTTCACTGGTTTTAAGCTTATTGCCACCTGCAGTCTCTGGCTCTCTCTATGCTGACGATTTGAACATCTTTGTTCAAGATCCGACATGAGAGTCATCGAACGGCAACTGCAACTAGCTGTGAACAAGAGTTTAGACTGGTTTGTTCACAATGGCCACACTCTTTCGCCATCTAAAACTTGCTGCATCCATTTCTGTCGTAAACGCGAGCTTCATAATGACCCACACATCTCCATTCACAACATTAGTGTACCAGTTGTGCCATACACGAAATTTTTAGGTATCATTTTCGACAATTAGCTAACTTTTATACCTCATATTAGGCAGTTACGGAAACAATGCGAATAGAAACTGAACATTTTGCGTGTACTGTGTAATACATTTTGGGGAGCGGATTGCTTAGCCCTGCTACGCATATATCAAGCTCTGATACTTTCTCGCCTTGACTATGCATGTGCAGTTTATGGCTCTGCAACCGCATCCAAACTACGTATCTTAGATACAGTACACCAATCTGCTTTACGCATTTCTTCAGGAGCTTTTTCGTTCGCATTTGTTCGTTTTGTGCATCCCCAGTTAAAAGTTTATATGATGTCCGCAATAAAATACCATTAGATTTACATCGCTTGAATTCGTCTCTCATTTATTACTTTCAAGCTCGCATGCGTTTACTGATTCAAACTCTTGACATTTGCGAATCACCATCGTAATCGGTGGGTCATTTTCTCATACCTCCATGGAACATCACACCATATCAATTTTATTCCCCTTTTATTTATAGTAAATCTAATGTTGATCTACTTACACTTATGTCTATTATCAACAACTCTTCACTTCTCATTAACATCAGTATCCTGAGTATATGCCTGTGTTTATTGACGGATCAAAATCTGCGTGATATGTAGCCTGTGGTATCATCATTGCTGATGCCTTTAGCTACAAAATCCCAGATATTTTCTGCTAAAGCTGTTGCCATCCTCTTGGCATTGCGGCTGATTTCTACGCACTCTACAAGGAAGTATTTCCTGTACTACGACGAGTGTATGGAATTTTTTTAACTGTGATACTCATCAGATTTTATGTTTCATTAGTAATTTGTTGAATACCCTCCACAAACTATTCCCTACCGTCTGTCTCTTTCTCTGACCCTCTCATTTTGAAATGTTATTTCCCTCCTCGGTTTTCATCTCCCTACCTGCCTGATGACTGTTTGCTTTCTAATCTAAATTTATAATTATTATTAATTTCAAATATTCACTACACTTATGTTTATTATTTCTAAGAATATGCATACAGATACACTGGTTTTTCATATTAATAATAAGATCATACAATAAAAAAAAAGATTTTTGGAAGTGTAATTTTATTTATATTTCCATTGATTTATTTACATGTCTCACTTTTAAATATTTAAGAAACATTTATCTTTATCGGTTTAAAATTTTCAGCCCTTGTTATTTGATACTGAATTGCCATCATAATAAAGGTAGCTGAAAATTACATTTATCACAATCATTTGAATTGTTCACGTAAGAATGTTGTTCACAATGTTTGGAATAAAAATAAAAATAGATTGATTAGAATCACTAAAAACAAATTCCATAATGCTGCTCTCTGCCTCTGTTTTTTTACAAATAAGAAAAATATACAAACTTAGGCAATGAAACATGTAGCAAAACTGCGTTTATGATTATTAGATAAGTAAACAATAAAAAAGTAGTTCAAATTTTGATTACTTACTTTTGAATACTTAAGTTGAAACGGAGTTGATAAATACCTCTGTTATTTATGACGATAAAAATACGTGTAAAAAAGAAAATTGTGTTCTAATTCCACTTACAAAAATACTGTAATTATTCTTAATTTGCTAAAGTTATCAACTCACTAAATCAAGAAAAATCAGTTAATAATCACACCGTCACATAAGAAATTTCCGCTTTTATAAAAACAATGCTGATTAACAATGTCAAACAATGCATGCGATATTAGATAACGATTTGCGTCGATAACAGTATAAACGACTATTTGATCCTTTAAAGGCTTTTTCTAACTTAGTTTTTAATAAATTTTTCCTGGCATTAGAATTTTCTGAAATTAAAATTTAAAAAAAATCGTTTTTATATTTCAAATGAAATGGTCCCTCTTTCTGCTTTGCTACATGTTTAACCCTTTAAACTGCCATTTTTCCTTGTAATGTCATATAAAAAAATTTTTGGATTTAGATTGATTTATAAAAAGAAATTAATTTAGCTTATATAACCTAAAATTAGTGGAAATAAAATAAATATTGATTTTTAGAACTATATTTTTCAGCTGAGAAGGAGAGTGGGTTTTTCAAAGATTTACATACAAGAATTGGCTATAAACTTGAAATTCTGTCCTTAAAAATTACAGAATTCATAAATTATAATTACAAATAATTTTGGTTAGAAATGACCAAAGAAACGAACTCAAAATGAATGTAGGAATCAGCCCTGCAACAGCACTGCGACGTGTGTGTGGCTGAGATAGTTTTCTCGGCCATAGAGGGAGCCACTGAACAAGCAAGAAATTTAATGCACTGACGGTTCTGCCCGTAAAAAGTCGTATTTTCCCCTGCAATCTTCACCGCATAGCAAAACCGTTTTTTTCTTCTTCGTGTTATTAGATAGGAAAGCAGTGTATAGTGGAGAAATATTTTCCAACTTTTGCCCTTTTGGTCAACCCAGCCGTCAGTGGGTCAAATTTCCTTTGTTTCTCATATCAGACAGGCTGATATTGGCAAGCGGCAAAGTGACAACAACACGCAACAATAAATTTTGATAAAAAGAGGTTATGATCACCTATAACCTCAACAAAAGGCGATTGTAAGTGAACATGATTACAAGAAACCAAAATCTTTGCTTACAAGAATTATCACTATAGGCAATCACAATGAACGATCACAAATAATCATGACTACCAGAAATCATAATTTAACGATTACGAACAGCCTTGAATTCAAATAATTATAACAGATTCACATGGGACAGAGAAAAATTGTTTAAACAACGGGGATCACACCCTCATAAAAGTTACTGATCCATTTTTCGTATATTTCAAGACAGCGCAAGAGTCTGAAAAAACTAAAACATTTTCTTATTGTTTATTCTTGAATGCCTTCATAATTTCTATTGTTATATCATTATCTTTGTCAATACTGTCAGAATATTCCTTGTATTCAGATTTGTCACCTCCATCATGTTTATCTAACATGTAAAACAATGCCCACCTTTTATATTCCGCAACAGTTTTGCTACAGTAATCCAAAAAAAGTTCGATGTTATCCAATTTGCATTTAAGTTCGGCAGCTGTTTCTTTTGAGATCGAAAGCCATCTTATTAATTCATTCGTGTGGTAATAAACGGGATACCCTTTATTCACAGCACGCACCACAAATTTCATTCCTTTCTCAGAAGTCACAAATGAATTTTTGAATTGATTGACTTCATCGATTGAACCGAGGCACCACATTACGAAATTGTGAGCAAATTCAAATCTGTAACTTTCCAAAAAAGATGTTACTGATTCCCGAAACAAATTTTTAAATTCTGTTATTTCTTCTGGGGAACAGAAATTATAATTGACAAATTTCTCAAAATTTTCCCACCCTTGATTGCGAACGCTTAATTCCCATAATAAATGTGAACAAATAGAAGAGTTATCCTCATCGACTTCGTGGATAAATGCTTTTTTGAATTTCTTAATGTCATCTGCACTCTCGAAACACCAATTCATAAAACGATCAACTACTTGATAATCACCCAAGCACACTAAAGAGCAGTAAATTTTATTCTTGTCCAATATTTTTTCCTTAAATATCCGAACATCTTCTGTCGTTTTTAAACTCCACGCAATTAGTGTTTCAACTGCTTCAAAATCATTTTCATCTATCCAAGCTTTGCACAAATCATGTCCGTACTCTCCCATCACGCTGTACTTGAAGTGTTCGATGTTGTCACTTGAAGTCAGATACTTTGTCATTAAATTGTCAATTAAACTCAGTTTATTTGAACGTAAAATCGAAAATAACGTGTAACTCTTAATCATTTGAAAAAGAATTTGTTTTATTTCTTTCTCAGTAGCGTATTTTAAAATCATAAAAATAGTTTCAACATCATTCATGTCAATAAAACTATATATTATGCTCGAAGACTCCCCTAAGAACTGAATCAGAGATTTTTTTAATTTTAATGGAGTTTTAAACCAAATTTCTTTAAACACTTCAATTATGATTTCGTTTCCTTCTCTGATTTCTTTGGAAATAAGTGTCATCATTTCAACAAAAGTGTCCTCTGAAACGTATTCCAAAATTAGACAGAACGTTGTCAAAAAGAATCTTTGCCAAGGCCAATTATAAAATAAAGCCCTCAATATTACCTTTGAATGAGCTTCAAAAACTTCTTTTTGTTGGTTTTTATCATTCAATTGTGACAACAAAAAACATAAACTATTTGTTTTATCGTTGCAGCTTTGATATTCAGGTATTTCCCATTCCGAAAATTTATTTATGGCAAGGTTCAACCATTTTTCTAAGTTAACATTTCTTTCACTTTCTTTCAGTTTATTCCAAAAATACTTGAGAGAGTATGGGTTTTTAACAAAAATTGACAGCGAAATCATGTTTTGTTCAATACTAAGATCATTCTCATAGATGTTATCTATATCATTTTGCTTCAACTTTTCGAAAAAATCCAGTAACTTATTTTCGATAAAAGCAGTCCAATATGCTATTATGTGATAGTCATCATTTTCATAGTCATAGTTTTCATATATGGAATCAACTTCATTCTTTTTGTCGGGTGATATCATACCCCATATATATGGGACGCATTCTTCAAAGCAGTATTTACAGGCTAATTCATATAAGGAATAAAAATCTTTTTCCTGGTCATCATTATTAATCAGTTCTTTAAGTGATGTTACGTTATCAATTATTCCTTCCATCGTCCAGTAGACAGAACCTCCCATTTTGAAGATATCATAAAATCTGCAATATCCTTTGTCCTCATTCTCAACAGTTTCTCCATAATAATAATATTCTTCAATTTCTTTTGCAAAACCTTTGAGCAACTGCAATCCTATAGGCCGAAAATTTTCTGAAACTTTGTATTTTAGTTTGTCTGGCAAGAGCATATCAGCAAGTTTCTGCAACACTCTATTTTCATATTCCTTATAAATTTTCTCAGCTGACCAAGCTCTAAAATCAAAACCGTTGCTTTCTGAGTATTGTCTGATGTCCTCTTTTATATCTGGTTCTGACCATAGTCTGCTAGCTATAGATACTGCCGCTATATGTTGTAAAGTAGGCGGCTCTGATGTATAATTAATGAAATATCCGTCTTCCGTGTGCTCCTCTGGGTTTTCTCCCTGGCCTTTCTTCCAGCTCATAAAACTCATTTTCTTTCCAAAAGGAATATCTGAAAAATATATTTGAAAAAATTGATAGAATGTAACAAATGGTAAAATATGATAGATCATTTACATGCAACCTGTTTAATGTATATTACTGCAATACGAAATAAGGTTATCTGAAACTTTGTTTGAACGAGTGTGCTGTAAGACAATTTTAAGAATAATACCTCCATTTTTAATTGACAATTGATTACCACTGAAGTGATTTTACAGAAACTGCACAGCTACTGCTTTTTAGACATTATTTACTATGAAGTGACTTCAAATAATTAAAATTTCGGTGTGCAAAAATTTAAAAAATATCTCATAAATAAATGTTTAAATGAAATGTAAGTCTTATCTTTACGGCTCCAACACTTCCAATTATTTAAAGGAATTTTAAAAAAGTTTGTCCAAAAATGTGATGCCATCCAACTTAAAAATATTTATTCATCTGTCTAGTACAAGACATTAAATGGTTTAAAATAGGGATGTGGATAGATCGCTTCCAACGAGATTTCCAGAATTCGAATTCACGGTAGGTTTTTAATGGAATGTTCTTTAGAGTTTTGTACAGACTTCTTGTATTTTGTCAGTTATCCAAATCGATGTTCTTTCTGGACTTTTCAAGTGTGTGAGTAAGCGTTTGTATCGTATCGTGGCTGTAGAACCGTTGGCACTTTATATTGGCCAGAAGTTGAATCACGAAGAAGGTAAGGTGCAAGTTATAATCACCCGCTTTGTTCAGCTAGGTCTTCTCGAGTGTTTAATGCATGCATTAATTAATGCGTTAAACTGATTCTCAATTAACTGTCTGACGTACAGTAACACAGGTAGCGTCACATTTCGGCGTTGATGATTATCCAGCACGTGTCTAAAGATTGATAAGATTCATAGATCTGTTCAAGGCATTTGAATGTTTTAAAATAAGCTCTGTTTGTGCGCATACATCACTTCCACTGAAATTTCCAGGTATCGAAAACATACGAGGCATTTTCTGAAATTTCTTTTGAAGCTCTCACGCAGGCTTCTTGCAATTTGTCTACAGCCCAAAATGTTTTCCTTTTCCGGGAATTATCAATGCTTGGGAACTAATAGAAAAATTAGGTTCCTACTCTAAGACTGCAAGTTGGCTGGAATTGGCTTTTGTTTTTAACAGAAAGCGAACCATTAAGAGGTTTACAGTCATTTACACTGTCCGACCTGACTTTTTTGGAATGTTTAATGTCTGCGTCGTTAGAAGCCCTAACATTAGTGGATAGCTTCATTGTTCAATCACTTGCGTCGAGTCGTCAGATTTTCGTCGTTGATTGCCTTAGTTGGGAATTTTCTTGGTGATATGTTTAAAACTTTTAGAAACTGAACTGCACCTTTGATAGAGTTTGTCACGTTGATAAAATAAAAAACTATCACCCAAGGTCAGATTTACCATGAGAAGTGTTTCTTCTGCAGTTTTTAAGAGTTTTCCTGAAAATTTGATAGAATACCCACTGAGAATTGCATGGTGACTAGCGGGAGAGGCAAAACAAGTTAAAGGCATACTAAATCATTTAATCAAAGACAGCTGACAAATCAAGCACGTGTGATATGACTGTTCACACCACAGATACTAGCTGTGTGATTTAAGACATGCTTTCGTTTCACTAAAAAATCAGTGGCATTACCTTTTGGATGAACGTTATTATAACTTTATGATAATACGTTAAACTCTTAATACTGCGTTAAACTTTACCACATTGTAAATTTGTGATTTTCAGCACTTTGAGAAGAGTTGCAGAATGCATCACTATGGACAATAAGCTATGGAATTCATTGAATTGTCAACAGATCTTCATCAGATATCAGGGAGCCAAATGTAATATCTTAAAAAAATAGCAACTTTTTCATGATTTAAGGTACTTTATAAATAATTTTGAAATATATTTCCTGTTATTTTTTTATGGCACTCCAAATATATTTTATAATCTACCTACAAATATTCTTCATAATATATGCAGTTTAACATAATTTATTTTATTATAAGCACTTACGGTTCATTAGTCTTCACATCTTCGATTGAAAGATTTTATTTTAAAATGATAAAAAATTGCATTTTAATTATTGAATAGTTTTGCTTAAAACTTCATGATGTAAATCAAACTGCAACTGAATATTTTCAAAATATGTCACAAAAACAAAAATGTTTTTTTTTTTTAAATATTTTTAAAGCAATCATTAAACAGTTTTATTCTCTCTATTTTATAACTTCTATGTCCAACTTTAAAGTTTATGGAAAATCCCTAATTTCGTTTATAGATTTCTGTGAGTATTTTCTTTTAAGCATAATACTTGGTATTTAAAAAATGACAAACGATTTTAAAAATCAATTAAAAAGTGGAGAAAATAGAAATTTTTTGTTTTTCTTTATTTGTATTTGTTTTAGAAGTTTCAATTAATGTTATTTTAGAAGTTTTAAGTAAAGAAGTTTGAATTGCAATTCCTGTAGGATTACAATACCAATTGTTGAGGTAGAACTGCAAATTAAACGAAAGGCAACTGTATTTTTTAAAGAATTTTTGGATGGCATAATGCTATTTCTAAACAATATAATTTAGTTGAATAATCTCCCAGAGCGTTAAAATACTCCTCAGAGGTGAGGTTATAAATATAATTGAAATCTTTATCACTTCTATGTTCTATAATTATTATAAAATCTATATTATGTTCTATAATCTCCTTTGATTTTGTTAATCTTTTTACTACCCTGACTCTCGAACTTTTTTTAAAGCTTTTTCTAATTTAGTTCCATTTGCCTTAAGACAAATTAAAATAGATACATTTCTCGCATTTTTAAAATTTTGTGTATGTAACAACTACATTAATTATAACTGTTTTTAACTCCTATAAATGAATGGTATTTCCAGATGAGAGCTAAATTTAGCTGAACTATGGCTAACCTTTTCTTAATTTACTAAGGAAAACAACTATATAAGGAGATAGATTGAAATTTTTTATGTTGCAGATATATGAATGACAATTTTTGCGTTAACTTTCCTGAATTTCCAAGGTTAGATAATTCAATTTATCCATATTGTGTAAATTTTGTTAAAACTAGTGATGATGATAATGAAGAATATTTAAATTTACATGCAGTATTGGCCATGAATCCACTTTCTCAGTATGCGATAAACACCAAGGATTCAAATTTGAGGTACTCAGTCTACAGAAATATTTCAGTTGCATTAGTGTCAAGGTGCTCAGAGGTACTATTATTTCTCAAATTATCATATTCAAAAGAATTAGCAACAACAACACCAATTTTACTTAAGCAGTTGAAATTTTTTAAAGATAAACTTATTTGTAATAATTTTCCAATTAATTGTATCTACCGCCTTTTGGTTCAAATTAAATTTTAAGTTTAAATTTCATTTTGAGGTTTACTCTATCCACAAATACGTGGAACATAACCGTCACTTATATTCATTTATGACGCATCATCTTCAATCCAATAATTTGGAAGGATGGCTCTTGATTTGTGTACGTTGACCTGGATGGAATTTGGTTTTGCCTTAACTATGGATTTATTTTTTGGATTCCCATGTTATTATTGATAGTGTCGGGTCCATCAGCCAATAGCAACATGGCCTACAGCATTTGCTGTTCGCCACTTTGCAATGACGAAATTAGACACTTTTCCGTTCAAAGGCATGTGGTGTTGTTAGCTGCTGAAAAGTTACAGCACTTTTTATTATTTGTATATTTTTCTTTTTTTTTTTGTTATTATATTTATAGGTGTGTGAGTGTGTATGATCCAGCAGGAAAATTTCACCTGTAAACCCGGCTTTTTCTAGGGCCTTTCTTGATTTCCAAACACATTCAAATATTTTTTTTTATATATCCGTCTTCCTCAGATTTGATTTGCAATACTGTGAAAGATTTAGGATAAAATAACGGTATAAAGTACTGATACTTTGGGTGCATCATCCTTAAAATGTTATACAGTGAACTTAATGAGAATAATAAAGTAATCTTACGGTCAGTATATATAAATTATGTTATATCAGATTTTTATTCAGTAAAATGTTCCAGTGAAAGTGGATTTTACGTTAAAAAGTACCGGCACCCTGACTTTCGGTATTTTTAACAGTAATTTGATCCGGAATTCTTACAGTGCAGATTTCGATAGCGTTTTTGTTTTCCCCCCTCTTAAATATTAATTTACAAACCCCTAAGGCAACAATTTTATGTTGCCACTGTTGATTAAGGGTGGCATTTGTAGAACTCTTAATTATTCATAATACATTTTTTTTCTGTTCGTTTCATATGGATTCTTATAACATTCATTGATTCACAAGGAAGCGAATCACTTTCGACTATAAAATATTTTAATCTGAATCAATCAATTATTTAAAAGATAACAACCGTATCGTCACCAAATTAGCATTGTGAAATCCTATTTGAAACCATATGTTTATATTGTTTAAGTGTTACGATTTCGAAACATGTTTCGATTAAATTTAAAAAAATTGAAGTAAGTTCAATAAAAAAGAGCGTACTAAGAGAGCGTTTAAAAAAGCGTAAGCATTTTTGGAGAAAAAACAGAAAATCTGAAATTTTAATCCTATAATTTTGAATTTCCAACTATAATGGAGGAATAACGAGGTGCGTTCGTTTTCGAATGTAGGAACTGTTATTTTGTACTCTGTCTCCCTCTCTTTTCGAAATGTTATTTTCTTCATCTGGTTTTCATTTCCTTACCTGCCTGATGACTGTTTGCTTTCTTACTTAAATTTATAATTATTTTTAATTTCAAATATTCATTACACTTATGTCCATTATTTGCAAGAATATACTTGCAGATGCACTGGTTTGTATAATGAGATCATACAATAAAAAAAAGGTTTATGGAAACGTAATGTTTCTCACATTTGAGAAACATTTATCAATATTGGTTTAAAATGTTCATCCCTTGAATTGCCAATATAATAAAAGTAGCTGAAAATTAAATTTATTACAATCCTTCGAATTGTTCACATAAGAATATTATGTCGAAAATATAAAAAATAGATCGATTTGAAACACTGAAAACTATTTACATAATGCTACTCTCTGCCGCTGTTTTTTTGCAAATAAGAAAAATATACAAACTTAGGCAATGAAACATGTAGCAAAACTGCGTTTATAATTATTAGATAAGCAAACAATAAAAAAGTAGTTCAAATTTTGATTACTTGCTTTGAATTACTGAGATCAGAGTTGATTAATACTCCTTTTATTTATCTCTGTTTTTTTACAAATAAGCGTTTATGATTATTAGATAAATTAACAATAAAAAAATAGTTCAAATTTTGATAACTTACTTTGAGTTATTGGGGACGAAGTTCATAAATACCTACGTTATTTATGACGATGACAATGCATGTATAAGAAAATAAATGTGTTCAAATTCGACTTACAATAACACTGTAATTATTCTAAATTCGCTAATGTTATCAACTCCATAAATCAAGACAAATTAGTTAACAACACCCCGTCACATTATAGATATGAAATCGCTACTTTTATGAAAAGAATGCTGATTATCAATGTCGGGATGCAAGCGATATTAGATAACGTTTTGTGTTGATAACAATATAAACAACTATTTGATCCTCTGAAGTTTTTTTTAAACTTAGTTTTTAATCTTTTTTTCCTGTCATTAGATTTTTTGTAATTAAAATTAAAAAAAAAACAGCTTTTGTATTTCAAAAGAAACGGTCGCGCTATCTGATTTCCTACATGTTTAACCCTTTAAATGGGCGTTTTTCCTACTAATGTTATATAAAACATTTTTTGGATTGTGATTGATTTATAAAAGGAAATTAATTTAGCTTATTTCCTAAAATTGGTGGAAATAAAATAAATATTGATTTTTAGAACTACTATCTTTTTTTACCAAAAAAGTGAATTTTTTTTTTTTTTTTTTTTTTTTTTTTTAAAGTTTTACATACGAGAATTGGCCATAAACTCTGTCGTTGAAAATCACCGGAATCATAAATTCTTCGTTTATAATTAAAAGTTATTTCAATTGAAAATGATCAAATGAACGAACGCAAAATGAATAAAGGAAAGGGTCCTCCCTGTAAAAAATACTGTGACGTGTGTGTGGCTGAGATCGTATTCTCGGCCATAGAGGGCGCCACTGAACGAACAAGAAATTTACTCTCTGTCACTGACTGTTCTGCTCATAAAAAGTCGCACTGTTACCTTTAGTCTTCTCGCCTTACAAAACCGCTTTTTTTCTTTCCTTGTTATTAGATTGGAAAATAGTGTATGGAGGAGAAATATTTTCCCAGTTTCGCCCTTTTGTTCAACAGTCAGTGGGTTAAATTTGATTGGTTTCTTAAACCAGGCTTGCTGCTATTGGCGAATGGCAAAGTAATAACAACAAAAAACTAGTTTCAGTAACACGTAAGAATAACTTCTGATAAAAAGACTTTATGATCACCTGTAATCTCAACAAAAGGCGATTGTAAGTGAACATAATTAAGAGAAACCAAAATCTTTGCTTACAAGAATTATGACTATAGGCAATCATAATGAACGATCATAAATAATCATTATTACCAGAAATCATAATTTAATGTTTACAAACAGTCTAGAATTCAAATAATCATGACAGATACACTTAGGACAGAGAAAAAAGTTTGACAACAGGGCACCCTTAAAAGAGTTAATAATCTATTTTTTGTATATTTCAAAATAGCATAAGAGTCTGAAAAAAATAAATATTTTCCTATTGTCTGTTCTTGAATGCCTTCATAATTTCTATTGTTATATCATTATCTTTATCAATACTGTCAGAATCTTCCTTGTATTCAGTTTTGTCACCTCCATCATGTTTATCTAACATATAAAACAACGCCCACCTTTTATAGTCCGCAACAGTTACGCTGCAGTTATAAAAAAAACGCTCATTGTTATCCAATTTGCATTTCAGTTCGGCAGTTGTTTCTTTTGACATCGAAAGCCATTTTATTAATTCATTCGGGTGGTAAAAAACGGGATACCCTTTATTCACAGCACGCACCACAATCTTCATTCCTTTCTCAGAAGTCGAAAATGAATTTTTGAATTGATTGACTTCATCGATTGAACCGAGGCACCACATTACGAAATTGTGAGCAAATTCAAATCTGTAACTATCTAAAAAAGATGGTACTGATTCCAGAAACAAATTTTTAAATTCTGTTACTTCTTCTGGGGAACAAAAATTATAATTGACAAATTTCTCAAAATTTTCCCACCCTTGATTGCAAACGCTTAATTCCCATAATAAATGTGAACAAATAGAAGAGTTATCCTCATCGACTTCGTGGATAAATGCTTTTTTGAATTTCTTAATGTCATCTGCACTCTCGAAACACCAATTCATAAAACGATCAACTACTTGATAATCACCCAAGCACACTAAAGAGCAGTAAATTTTATTCTTGTCTAATATTTCTTCCTTGAATAACCGAACATCTTCTGTCGTTTTTAAACTCCATGCAATTAGTGTTTCAACTGCTTGAAAATCATTTTCATCTATCCAAGCTTTGCACAAATCATTTCCGTGCTCTACCATCACGCTGTACTTGAAGTGTTCGATGTCGTCACTTGAAGTCAAATACTTCGTCATCAAAGTGTCAATTAAACTCAGTTTATTTGAACGCAGTGTCGAAAATAATGCGTAACTCTCAATCATTTTAAAAAGAATTTGTTTACTTTCTTCCTCAGTAGCGTATTTTAAAATCATAAAAATAGTTTCAACATCATCCATGTCAATAAAACGATATATTATCTTTGTAGACTCCTCTAAGAATTGAATCAGAGATTTTTTTAATTTTAATGGACTTTTAAACCAAATTTCTTTAAACACTTCGATTATGATTTCGTTTTCTTCTCTGATTTCATTAGAAATAAGTGACATCATTTCAACAAAAGTTTCCTCTGAAACGTATTCCAACATTATACAGAACGCTGGCAAAAAGAATCTTTGCCACGGCCAATTATAAAATAAAGCCCTCAATATTACCTCCGAATGAGCTTCAAAAACTTCTTTTTGTTGATTTTTATCATTCAATTGTGATAACAAAAAACATAAACTATTTGTTTTATCGTTGCAGCTTTGATATTCATGTCTTCCCCATTCCGGAAATTGACGTACGGCAAGGTTCAACCATTTTTCTAAGTTAACATTTCTTTCATTTTCTTTCAGTTTATTCCAAAAATACTTGAGAGAGTATGGGTTTTTAACAAAAATAGACAACGAAACCATGTTTTGTTCAATACTCAGACTATTGTCATAGAAGTTAAACACATCATTTTGCTTCAACTTTTCTAAAAAGTCTCGTAATTTATTTTCGATAAGGGCAGTCCAATATGCTATTATGTGATAGTCATCATTTTCATAGTCATAGTTTTCATATATGGAATCAACTTCATTCTTTTTGTCGGGTGATATCATACCCCATATATATAGGACGCATTCTTCAAGGCAGTATTTACAGGCTAATTCATATAAGCAATAAAAGTCTTTTTCCTGATCATCATTATTAATCAGTTCTTTCAGTGATGTTACGTTATCAATTATTCCTTCCATCGTCCAGTAGACAGAACCTCCCATTTTGAAGATATCATAAAATCTGCAATATCCTTTGTCCTCATTCTCAACAGTTTCTCCATAATAATAATATTCTTCAATTTCTTTTGCAAAACCTTTGAGCAACTGCAATCCTATAGGCCGAAAATTTTCTGAAACTTTGTATTTTAGTTTGTCTGGCAAGAGCATATCAGCAAGTTTCTGCAACACTCTATTTTCATATTCCTTATAAATTTTCTCAGCTGACCAAGCTCTAAAATCAAAACCGTTGCTTTCTGAGTATTGTCTGATGTCCTCTTTTATATCTGGTTCTGACCATAGTCTGCTAGCTATAGATACTGCCGCTATATGTTGTAAAGTAGGCGGCTCTGATGTATAATTAATGAAATATCCGTCTTCCGTGTGCTCCTCTGGGTTTTCTCCCTGGCCTTTCTTCCAGCTCATAAAACTCATTTTCTTTCCAAAAGGAATATCTGAAAAATATATTTGAAAAAATTGATAGAATGTAACAAATGGTAAAATATGATAGATCATTTACATGCAACCTGTTTAATGTATATTACTGCAATACGAAATAAGGTTATCTGAAACTTTGTTTGAACGAGTGTGCTGTAAGACAATTTTAAGAATAATACCTCCATTTTTAATTGACAATTGATTACCACTGAAGTGATTTTACAGAAACTGCACAGCTACTGCTTTTTAGACATTATTTACTATGAAGTGACTTCAAATAATTAAAATTTCGGTGTGCAAAAATTTAAAAAATATCTCATAAATAAATGTTTAAATGAAATGTAAGTCTTATCTTTACGGCTCCAACACTTCCAATTATTTAAAGGAATTTTAAAAAAGTTTGTCCAAAAATGTGATGCCATCCAACTTAAAAATATTTATTCATCTGTCTAGTACAAGACATTAAATGGTTTAAAATAGGGATGTGGATAGATCGCTTCCAACGAGATTTCCAGAATTCGAATTCACGGTAGGTTTTTAATGGAATGTTCTTTAGAGTTTTGTACAGACTTCTTGTATTTTGTCAGTTATCCAAATCGATGTTCTTTCTGGACTTTTCAAGTGTGTGAGTAAGCGTTTGTATCGTATCGTGGCTGTAGAACCGTTGGCACTTTATATTGGCCAGAAGTTGAATCACGAAGAAGGTAAGGTGCAAGTTATAATCACCCGCTTTGTTCAGCTAGGTCTTCTCGAGTGTTTAATGCATGCATTAATTAATGCGTTAAACTGATTCTCAATTAACTGTCTGACGTACAGTAACACAGGTAGCGTCACATTTCGGCGTTGATGATTATCCAGCACGTGTCTAAAGATTGATAAGATTCATAGATCTGTTCAAGGCATTTGAATGTTTTAAAATAAGCTCTGTTTGTGCGCATACATCACTTCCACTGAAATTTCCAGGTATCGAAAACATACGAGGCATTTTCTGAAATTTCTTTTGAAGCTCTCACGCAGGCTTCTTGCAATTTGTCTACAGCCCAAAATGTTTTCCTTTTCCGGGAATTATCAATGCTTGGGAACTAATAGAAAAATTAGGTTCCTACTCTAAGACTGCAAGTTGGCTGGAATTGGCTTTTGTTTTTAACAGAAAGCGAACCATTAAGAGGTTTACAGTCATTTACACTGTCCGACCTGACTTTTTTGGAATGTTTAATGTCTGCGTCGTTAGAAGCCCTAACATTAGTGGATAGCTTCATTGTTCAATCACTTGCGTCGAGTCGTCAGATTTTCGTCGTTGATTGCCTTAGTTGGGAATTTTCTTGGTGATATGTTTAAAACTTTTAGAAACTGAACTGCACCTTTGATAGAGTTTGTCACGTTGATAAAATAAAAAACTATCACCCAAGGTCAGATTTACCATGAGAAGTGTTTCTTCTGCAGTTTTTAAGAGTTTTCCTGAAAATTTGATAGAATACCCACTGAGAATTGCATGGTGACTAGCGGGAGAGGCAAAACAAGTTAAAGGCATACTAAATCATTTAATCAAAGACAGCTGACAAATCAAGCACGTGTGATATGACTGTTCACACCACAGATACTAGCTGTGTGATTTAAGACATGCTTTCGTTTCACTAAAAAATCAGTGGCATTACCTTTTGGATGAACGTTATTATAACTTTATGATAATACGTTAAACTCTTAATACTGCGTTAAACTTTACCACATTGTAAATTTGTGATTTTCAGCACTTTGAGAAGAGTTGCAGAATGCATCACTATGGACAATAAGCTATGGAATTCATTGAATTGTCAACAGATCTTCATCAGATATCAGGGAGCCAAATGTAATATCTTAAAAAAATAGCAACTTTTTCATGATTTAAGGTACTTTATAAATAATTTTGAAATATATTTCCTGTTATTTTTTTATGGCACTCCAAATATATTTTATAATCTACCTACAAATATTCTTCATAATATATGCAGTTTAACATAATTTTTTTTATTATAAGCACTTACGGTTCATTAGTCTTCACATCTTCGATTGAAAGATTTTATTTTAAAATGATAAAAAATTGCATTTTAATTATTGAATAGTTTTGCTTAAAACTTCATGATGTAAATCAAACTGCAACTGAATATTTTCAAAATATGTCACAAAAACAAAAATGTTTTTTTTTTTTAAATATTTTTAAAGCAATCATTAAACAGTTTTATTCTCTCTATTTTATAACTTCTATGTCCAACTTTAAAGTTTATGGAAAATCCCTAATTTCGTTTATAGATTTCTGTGAGTATTTTCTTTTAAGCATAATACTTGGTATTTAAAAAATGACAAACGATTTTAAAAATCAATTAAAAAGTGGAGAAAATAGAAATTTTTTGTTTTTCTTTATTTGTATTTGTTTTAGAAGTTTCAATTAATGTTATTTTAGAAGTTTTAAGTAAAGAAGTTTGAATTGCAATTCCTGTAGGATTACAATACCAATTGTTGAGGTAGAACTGCAAATTAAACGAAAGGCAACTGTATTTTTTAAAGAATTTTTGGATGGCATAATGCTATTTCTAAACAATATAATTTAGTTGAATAATCTCCCAGAGCGTTAAAATACTCCTCAGAGGTGAGGTTATAAATATAATTGAAATCTTTATCACTTCTATGTTCTATAATTATTATAAAATCTATATTATGTTCTATAATCTCCTTTGATTTTGTTAATCTTTTTACTACCCTGACTCTCGAACTTTTTTTAAAGCTTTTTCTAATTTAGTTCCATTTGCCTTAAGACAAATTAAAATAGATACATTTCTCGCATTTTTAAAATTTTGTGTATGTAACAACTACATTAATTATAACTGTTTTTAACTCCTATAAATGAATGGTATTTCCAGATGAGAGCTAAATTTAGCTGAACTATGGCTAACCTTTTCTTAATTTACTAAGGAAAACAACTATATAAGGAGATAGATTGAAATTTTTTATGTTGCAGATATATGAATGACAATTTTTGCGTTAACTTTCCTGAATTTCCAAGGTTAGATAATTCAATTTATCCATATTGTGTAAATTTTGTTAAAACTAGTGATGATGATAATGAAGAATATTTAAATTTACATGCAGTATTGGCCATGAATCCACTTTCTCAGTATGCGATAAACACCAAGGATTCAAATTTGAGGTACTCAGTCTACAGAAATATTTCAGTTGCATTAGTGTCAAGGTGCTCAGAGGTACTATTATTTCTCAAATTATCATATTCAAAAGAATTAGCAACAACAACACCAATTTTACTTAAGCAGTTGAAATTTTTTAAAGATAAACTTATTTGTAATAATTTTCCAATTAATTGTATCTACCGCCTTTTGGTTCAAATTAAATTTTAAGTTTAAATTTCATTTTGAGGTTTACTCTATCCACAAATACGTGGAACATAACCGTCACTTATATTCATTTATGACGCATCATCTTCAATCCAATAATTTGGAAGGATGGCTCTTGATTTGTGTACGTTGACCTGGATGGAATTTGGTTTTGCCTTAACTATGGATTTATTTTTTGGATTCCCATGTTATTATTGATAGTGTCGGGTCCATCAGCCAATAGCAACATGGCCTACAGCATTTGCTGTTCGCCACTTTGCAATGACGAAATTAGACACTTTTCCGTTCAAAGGCATGTGGTGTTGTTAGCTGCTGAAAAGTTACAGCACTTTTTATTATTTGTATATTTTTCTTTTTTTTTTTGTTATTATATTTATAGGTGTGTGAGTGTGTATGATCCAGCAGGAAAATTTCACCTGTAAACCCGGCTTTTTCTAGGGCCTTTCTTGATTTCCAAACACATTCAAATATTTTTTTTTATATATCCGTCTTCCTCAGATTTGATTTGCAATACTGTGAAAGATTTAGGATAAAATAACGGTATAAAGTACTGATACTTTGGGTGCATCATCCTTAAAATGTTATACAGTGAACTTAATGAGAATAATAAAGTAATCTTACGGTCAGTATATATAAATTATGTTATATCAGATTTTTATTCAGTAAAATGTTCCAGTGAAAGTGGATTTTACGTTAAAAAGTACCGGCACCCTGACTTTCGGTATTTTTAACAGTAATTTGATCCGGAATTCTTACAGTGCAGATTTCGATAGCGTTTTTGTTTTCCCCCCTCTTAAATATTAATTTACAAACCCCTAAGGCAACAATTTTATGTTGCGACTGTTGATTAAGGGTGGCATTTGTAGAACTCTTAATTATTCATAATACATTTTTTTTCTGTTCGTTTCATATGGATTCTTATAACATTCATTGATTCACAAGGAAGCGAATCACTTTCGACTATAAAATATTTTAATCTGAATCAATCAATTATTTAAAAGATAACAACCGTATCGTCACCAAATTAGCATTGTGAAATCCTATTTGAAACCATATGTTTATATTGTTTAAGTGTTACGATTTCGAAACATGTTTCGATTAAATTTAAAAAAATTGAAGTAAGTTCAATAAAAAAGAGCGTACTAAGAGAGCGTTTAAAAAAGCGTAAGCATTTTTGGAGAAAAAACAGAAAATCTGAAATTTTAATCCTATAATTTTGAATTTCCAACTATAATGGAGGAATAACGAGGTGCGTTCGTTTTCGAATGTAGGAACTGTTATTTTGTACTCTGTCTCCCTCTCTTTTCGAAATGTTATTTTCTTCATCTGGTTTTCATTTCCTTACCTGCCTGATGACTGTTTGCTTTCTTACTTAAATTTATAATTATTTTTAATTTCAAATATTCATTACACTTATGTCCATTATTTGCAAGAATATACTTGCAGATGCACTGGTTTGTATAATGAGATCATACAATAAAAAAAAGGTTTATGGAAACGTAATGTTTCTCACATTTGAGAAACATTTATCAATATTGGTTTAAAATGTTCATCCCTTGAATTGCCAATATAATAAAAGTAGCTGAAAATTAAATTTATTACAATCCTTCGAATTGTTCACATAAGAATATTATGTCGAAAATATAAAAAATAGATCGATTTGAAACACTGAAAACTATTTACATAATGCTACTCTCTGCCGCTGTTTTTTTGCAAATAAGAAAAATATACAAACTTAGGCAATGAAACATGTAGCAAAACTGCGTTTATAATTATTAGATAAGCAAACAATAAAAAAGTAGTTCAAATTTTGATTACTTGCTTTGAATTACTGAGATCAGAGTTGATTAATACTCCTTTTATTTATCTCTGTTTTTTTACAAATAAGCGTTTATGATTATTAGATAAATTAACAATAAAAAAATAGTTCAAATTTTGATAACTTACTTTGAGTTATTGGGGACGAAGTTCATAAATACCTACGTTATTTATGACGATGACAATGCATGTATAAGAAAATAAATGTGTTCAAATTCGACTTACAATAACACTGTAATTATTCTAAATTCGCTAATGTTATCAACTCCATAAATCAAGACAAATTAGTTAACAACACCCCGTCACATTATAGATATGAAATCGCTACTTTTATGAAAAGAATGCTGATTATCAATGTCGGGATGCAAGCGATATTAGATAACGTTTTGTGTTGATAACAATATAAACAACTATTTGATCCTCTGAAGTTTTTTTTAAACTTAGTTTTTAATCTTTTTTTCCTGTCATTAGATTTTTTGTAATTAAAATTAAAAAAAAAACAGCTTTTGTATTTCAAAAGAAACGGTCGCGCTATCTGATTTCCTACATGTTTAACCCTTTAAATGGGCGTTTTTCCTACTAATGTTATATAAAACATTTTTTGGATTGTGATTGATTTATAAAAGGAAATTAATTTAGCTTATTTCCTAAAATTGGTGGAAATAAAATAAATATTGATTTTTAGAACTACTATCTTTTTTTACCAAAAAAGTGAATTTTTTTTTTTTTTTTTAAAGTTTTACATACGAGAATTGGCCATAAACTCTGTCGTTGAAAATCACCGGAATCATAAATTCTTCGTTTATAATTAAAAGTTATTTCAATTGAAAATGATCAAATGAACGAACGCAAAATGAATAAAGGAAAGGGTCCTCCCTGTAAAAAATACTGTGACGTGTGTGTGGCTGAGATCGTATTCTCGGCCATAGAGGGCGCCACTGAACGAACAAGAAATTTACTCTCTGTCACTGACTGTTCTGCTCATAAAAAGTCGCACTGTTACCTTTAGTCTTCTCGCCTTACAAAACCGCTTTTTTTCTTTCCTTGTTATTAGATTGGAAAATAGTGTATGGAGGAGAAATATTTTCCCAGTTTCGCCCTTTTGTTCAACAGTCAGTGGGTTAAATTTGATTGGTTTCTTAAACCAGGCTTGCTGCTATTGGCGAATGGCAAAGTAATAACAACAAAAAACTAGTTTCAGTAACACGTAAGAATAACTTCTGATAAAAAGACTTTATGATCACCTGTAATCTCAACAAAAGGCGATTGTAAGTGAACATAATTAAGAGAAACCAAAATCTTTGCTTACAAGAATTATGACTATAGGCAATCATAATGAACGATCATAAATAATCATTATTACCAGAAATCATAATTTAATGTTTACAAACAGTCTAGAATTCAAATAATCATGACAGATACACTTAGGACAGAGAAAAAAGTTTGACAACAGGGCACCCTTAAAAGAGTTAATAATCTATTTTTTGTATATTTCAAAATAGCATAAGAGTCTGAAAAAAATAAATATTTTCCTATTGTCTGTTCTTGAATGCCTTCATAATTTCTATTGTTATATCATTATCTTTATCAATACTGTCAGAATCTTCCTTGTATTCAGTTTTGTCACCTCCATCATGTTTATCTAACATATAAAACAACGCCCACCTTTTATAGTCCGCAACAGTTACGCTGCAGTTATAAAAAAAACGCTCATTGTTATCCAATTTGCATTTCAGTTCGGCAGTTGTTTCTTTTGACATCGAAAGCCATTTTATTAATTCATTCGGGTGGTAAAAAACGGGATACCCTTTATTCACAGCACGCACCACAATCTTCATTCCTTTCTCAGAAGTCGAAAATGAATTTTTGAATTGATTGACTTCATCGATTGAACCGAGGCACCACATTACGAAATTGTGAGCAAATTCAAATCTGTAACTATCTAAAAAAGATGGTACTGATTCCAGAAACAAATTTTTAAATTCTGTTACTTCTTCTGGGGAACAAAAATTATAATTGACAAATTTCTCAAAATTTTCCCACCCTTGATTGCAAACGCTTAATTCCCATAATAAATGTGAACAAATAGAAGAGTTATCCTCATCGACTTCGTGGATAAATGCTTTTTTGAATTTCTTAATGTCATCTGCACTCTCGAAACACCAATTCATAAAACGATCAACTACTTGATAATCACCCAAGCACACTAAAGAGCAGTAAATTTTATTCTTGTCTAATATTTCTTCCTTGAATAACCGAACATCTTCTGTCGTTTTTAAACTCCATGCAATTAGTGTTTCAACTGCTTGAAAATCATTTTCATCTATCCAAGCTTTGCACAAATCATTTCCGTGCTCTACCATCACGCTGTACTTGAAGTGTTCGATGTCGTCACTTGAAGTCAAATACTTCGTCATCAAAGTGTCAATTAAACTCAGTTTATTTGAACGCAGTGTCGAAAATAATGCGTAACTCTCAATCATTTTAAAAAGAATTTGTTTACTTTCTTCCTCAGTAGCGTATTTTAAAATCATAAAAATAGTTTCAACATCATCCATGTCAATAAAACGATATATTATCTTTGTAGACTCCTCTAAGAATTGAATCAGAGATTTTTTTAATTTTAATGGACTTTTAAACCAAATTTCTTTAAACACTTCGATTATGATTTCGTTTTCTTCTCTGATTTCATTAGAAATAAGTGACATCATTTCAACAAAAGTTTCCTCTGAAACGTATTCCAACATTATACAGAACGCTGGCAAAAAGAATCTTTGCCACGGCCAATTATAAAATAAAGCCCTCAATATTACCTCCGAATGAGCTTCAAAAACTTCTTTTTGTTGATTTTTATCATTCAATTGTGATAACAAAAAACATAAACTATTTGTTTTATCGTTGCAGCTTTGATATTCATGTCTTCCCCATTCCGGAAATTGACGTACGGCAAGGTTCAACCATTTTTCTAAGTTAACATTTCTTTCATTTTCTTTCAGTTTATTCCAAAAATACTTGAGAGAGTATGGGTTTTTAACAAAAATAGACAACGAAACCATGTTTTGTTCAATACTCAGACTATTGTCATAGAAGTTAAACACATCATTTTGCTTCAACTTTTCTAAAAAGTCTCGTAATTTATTTTCGATAAGGGCAGTCCAATATGCTATTATGTGATAGTCATCATTTTCATAGTCATAGTTTTCATATATGGAATCAACTTCATTCTTTTTGTCGGGTGATATCATACCCCATATATATAGGACGCATTCTTCAAGGCAGTATTTACAGGCTAATTCATATAAGCAATAAAAGTCTTTTTCCTGATCATCATTATTAATCAGTTCTTTCAGTGATGTTACGTTATCAATTATTCCTTCCATCGTCCAGTAGACAGAACCTCCCATTTTGAAGATATCATAAAATCTGCAATATTCTTTGTAGTCATTCTCAAAAGTTTCTTCAATTTCTTTTGCAAAGCCTTTGAACAACTGCAATCCTATAGGTCGAAAATTTTCTGAAACTTTGCATTTTAGTTTGTCTGGCAAGAGCATATCAGCAAGTTTCTGCAACACTCTCTTTTCATATTCCTCATAAACTTTCTCAGCTGCTCTAGCTCTAGAATAAAAACCGTTGATTTCTGAGTATTGTTTGATGTCCTCTTTTATATCTGGTTCTGACCATAGTCTGCTAGCTATAGACACTGCCGCTATATGCAATAAAGTAGGTGGCTCTGATGTATAATTAATGAAATATCCGTCTTCCGTGTGCTCCTCCCGGTTTTCTCCCTTTCCTTTTTTCCAGCTCATAAAACTCATTTCCTTTCCTTTTTATACCTGAAACTGTATTTACAGGAATTTTAACAAATTTTGTCTAAAAAAGTAATGCCATTCAACTTAAAAACATTTATTGATCTGACTAGTACAACACATTAAATGGTTTAAAATAAGGATGTGGATATATCGCTTCCAACGAGATTTCCAGAACTCGAATTCGCGGTAGGTCTTTACTGGAATGTTATTTAGAGTTTTGTACAGACTTTTTGGATTTTGTCAGTTATCAATATCGATGTCCTTTCATTGGACTTTTCAAGTGTGTGAGTCAAAGCTTGTATAGTGGGCTGCAGAACCGTTGGTATTTTATATTGACCAGGAGTTGAATCACGAAGAAGGTAAGGTGGCAAGCTTTACATTGTCCGACCTAACATTTTTGGAATGCTTAATGTCTGCGTCGTTAGAAACCCTAACATTAGTGGATAGTTTCATTGTTTAGCTATAATGCGTCAAATCACATTTTCGTTTTTGATTGCCTTAGTTGGGAATTTTCTTGATGCCATTTATAAAACTTTTAAAAACTGAACTATGCCTTTGATAGAGTTTGTCACATTGATAAAAAAACTATCACCCAAGGTCAGCTTTACTATGAGAAATGCTTCTTCTGCAGTTTTTGATAGTTTTTCCTGAAAACTTGATAGAATACCCACTGAGAATTGCATGGCGACTAGCGTGAGAGACAAAACAAGTTAAAGGCATACTAAATCATTTATTCAAAGACAGCTGACAACTCAAGCACGTGTGATCTGACTGCTCACACCACGAATACTAGCCTGCTTGCGTGATTTGTGACATGCCTTCGTTTCACTAAAAAATCAGTGGCATTAATTTTTGGATGAACCCTATATTACTTTATGATAATACGGTAAACTCAAACGGCATCATTCATCAAATGTTATACCATAAGTTTCATAATAATATTTATTTAATTTGAATAATTAAATGATTTTACGTTGACTATATATAAAATATGATATATCAGATTTCTTTTTCCGTAACATGTTCCGGTTAAAGTGGATTTTACGGTAAAAAGAACCAGCACCCTGACTTCCGGTATTTTTAACCGTAACTTGATACGGAATTCTTACAGTGCAGATTTCGATAGCTTTTTGTTTCCCCCCCCCCTTCTTTAATATTATTTTACAAACCCAAAAAGCAACACTTTTATGTTGCCATTGTTGATTAAGAGTGGCATTTGTAGAACTTTTAATTATTCATAAGTGTTTGTCTGTTCGGTTCATATGGATTCCTATAATATTCATACAATTATAGTGAAATTTGTGATAGGGATAATTTGATGCACAAGGAAGCAAATCACTGTCGAGCATAAAATATTTTAGTCTGAATCAATTAATTATTTAAAAGATAACAACCGTATCGTCATCAAATTAGCATTTTGAAACTCTATTTGAAACCATGTGTTTAATTTGTTTAAGTGTTACGATTTCGAAACATGTTTCTATTTAATTTTAAAAAATTGGAAGTAATTTCAATAAAAAAAGCGTACTAAGTAAGCGTTTTTGGAGAAACCGCAGAAAATCTGAAATTTTGTTTCTATAATTTTGAATTTCTAACTATAATGGAGGAATAATGAGGAGCGTTTGTTTTCGAATGTAGGAAATGTTATTTTGTACCCTGTCTCCTCTGTCCCTCTCTTTTCGAAATGTTATTCCCTTCATCTGGTTTTAATCTCCTTGCCTGCCTGATGACTGTTTGCTTTCTTATCTAAATTTATAATTATTATTAATTGCAAATATTCACTACACCAATATCTGTTATCTGTAAAAATATACATACAGTTACAGTGGTATTGCATATTATTAATGAGATCATCGGTTAAAAAAAGGTTTATGGAAATGTAATTTTATTTATATTTGCGTTAATTTATTTACCTGTCTGACATGTGAGAAACATTTATCAATGTTGGTTTAAAATTTTCATACCTTTATAATAAAAGTAGCTGAAAATTACATTTATAAAAACCCTTTGAATGTTTCACATAAGAATATTATGTTTAAAATATGAAAATAGATTGATTAGAAACACTAAAAACTATTTATATAATGCTACTCTCTGTCTGCTTTTCTGCAAACAAGAAAAACATACAAATTTAGGCAAGGATGCATGTAGCAAAACTGCGTTTATGATTATTGGATAAGTAAACAATAAAAAAGTAGTTCAAATTTTGATTACTTACTTTGAGTTACTGGGAAAGAAGTTGATATATGCCTCGGTTATTTATGACGATGACAATGCGTGTATAAGATAATAAATGTGTTCAAATTCTACTTACAAAAATACTGTAATTATTCCTAATTCTCTAATGTTATCAACTCACTAAATCAAGACAAATTAGTTAACAACTCCCCGTCACATAATAGATATCAAATCGCTACTTTTATGAAAAGAATGCTGATTAACAATGTCGGGATGCATGCAATATTAGATAAAGTTTTGTGTTGATAACAATATAAACAACTGTTTGATCCTCTGAAGGCTTTTTTTTTTAACTTAGTTTTAATTATTTCTCCTTTCATTAGATTTTTGGTAATTTCAATTTAAAAAAATAGCTTTTGTGTTTCCAAAGAAACGGTCACATTTTCAGATTTGCTACATGTTTAACCCTTTAAATGGCCACTTTTCCTAGTAATGTTATGTAAAAACATTTCTTGGATTGTGATTGATTTATAAAAAGAAATTAATTTAGCTTATTTCCTAAAATTGGTGGAAATAAAATAAATATTGATTTTTAGAACTATCTTTTTTTACTGAAAAAGTCAATAATTTTTTTTAAGTTTTACATACGAGAATTGGACATAAACTAGAAATTATGTCCTTGAAAATCACCGGAATCATAAATTCTTCGTTTATAATCACAAGTAATTTCCAGTAGAAATGATTGCAAAATGAATGAAGGAAAGGGTCCTCTCTCTAAAAAGGACTATGACGTGTGTGTGACTGAGATCGTATTCTCGAACTTACAGGGCACCATAGAACAAACAAGAAACTTACTCTCTGTCTTAACCCACTGACGGTTCTGCTAGTAAAGAGTTGCACTTTTACCTGCAGTCTTCTCGCATAGCAAAACCATTTTTTCCTTCTTCATGTTACTGGATAGGAAAATAGTGTATAGAGGAGAAATTTGCCCTTTTGCTCAACTGTCATTGGGTTAAATTTGCTTTGTTTCTCATACCAGGCTTGCTGATATTGGCAAATGGCAAAGTAATAACAACAACAACTAGTTACAATAACAAGTAAGAATAACTTCTGATAAAAATAGTTTATGTTCACCTGTAACCTCAACAAATGGGGATTATATGTGAACATGATTACGAGTATTCAAAATCTTGATTTACAAGAATCGTGACTATATGCAATCATAATGAACAATCATAATTAATCATGATTACTAGAAATCATAATTTAACGATTATAAACAGTCTTGAATTCAAGTAATCATAACAGTTACACTTATGATATAGAGGAAAATTGCTTAACAACGGGGACCGCAGACTCATGAAAATTACTGATAAACTTAATCACTTATTTTTTGTATATTTCAAAATAGCATAAGAGTCTGAAAAAAACCAAGACATTTTCCTATTTTCTATTCTTGAATGCTTTCTTGATTCCTATTGTTATATTATTATCTTTGCCAATACGGTTAGAATCATCCTTGTATTCAAAGTTGTTGCTACCAGCTTGTTTATCTAACATATAAAACAACGCCCATCTTTTATAGTACGAAGCAGCTCCACTTCTTCGAAAACTAAAAAATTTGATATTATCCAATTTGTATTTAAGTTCGGCAGTTGTTTCTTTTGAGATAGAAAGCCATTTTATTAATTCATTCGGGCGGTAAAAATTAGGATAATCCTCATTCACAGCACTCACCACTAAATTCATTCCTTTCTGAGAAGTCGCAATTGAATTTTTGAATCGATTGATTTCGTCGACAGAACCGAGGCACCAATTTATGAATTTGTGAGCAAAGTCAAATCTGTAACTTTCTAAAAAAGATGTTACTGAT